>NW_001889908.1:377881-496490 GCF_000143565.1 Laccaria bicolor S238N-H82
GGGATTGGAAGTCTGCAAAGATAGCAGCTTTCTATTCAGCCAAATTGAACTCAGCACAGCAAAATTACCCTGTTCATGAAATCGAGATGCTTGCTGGGGTGGAAACGATGCTACGGCACCGTGACGTCCTGCAAGGCGTCAGATTTAAATGGATTACGGACCATAAGGGGCTGGTCCACTTACTGAACCAGAAAAACCTGTCTGGTCGACAAGCTCGCTGGATCGAAAAGATTGGCGAGTTTGATTTCAACGTCGAATACGTTCCCGGGTCGGAGAACGTCGTGGCTGACGCACTGTCTCGGATATACTCAGCTGACAGTGCTGGCACAACTCGTGCACGAAGTGAGTACACATACTTCGACGTCGTGAACGAGGATCAAACAGACCTCGTGGAAACTACCACGCCTGTCTTGGCTGGTATGGAAGCCCAGGTCGCCGTCCTTCGTCGTCCCCGCAAAGTCGTTCCAGGTGCTGAGACTGGGAGGCCTGAAACGGCGAAGGAATTTGCAGCCAGGATGAAAGACCATTTCGTTCTGAAGCCCCCTGCAGAACGAAAGGAGGGCGGAAGTGGGAATACAAAAACAACGCCCACTGTCAACGCTGGGAAACTCAAAATCAGAATTCCCGCACTTCCTAAAAATAGTGCAACTCTACCTGGATCAAACTCTGATCAGCCCTCGATCGAGATCGATCCCATGGACAACGTGGAAAGCGCGCCAAGTGTGGAAAGTGTGCCAAGAGATTACCCGTCATTAATAAACGTGATCTCTGAAAGTCTTGAAGGGATTGACCTCCTCAAAGAATTAAAGGGAAAATTTAGTGATGACCCTTTGTTTAAAATCATCTTGGACAAACCCCGAGAATACAGAAATTTTCAAGCTGATAACGGACTTGTGTACCTCAAGAATCAGGAACGCAAACTGCTCTGTATTCCGAATATCATGATCCGAGGAAGAAATGCGCGTGAAATCGTACTGTCCGAAGCGCACTCACTATTAGCTCATCTGGGCGCTAGCAAAACACTTGACTATGTTAGGGACCACCTATGGTGGAAAACTATGGTTTCAGACACTAAAGCCTTCTGTGAAAGTTGTATGACTTGCAAAAGGAGTAAACCTACCAATCAAAAGCCTTATGGCCTATTGAACCCCTTGCCGGTGCCTACCCAGCCTTGGGAAGCAATAGGCATAGACTTTGTGGGACCTCTGCCGGAATCAAAAAATCGCGACGGAAGCTTTGATTCCATAACGGTTGTAATTTGTCTACTAACGGCAATGGTTCACTTAATCCCTAGTCGGATAACCTACACCGCTCGACAAATAGCAGAGCTAATGTTTGAACAAATCTACAAACTACATGGTCTCCCAAAACACATTATCAGTGATCGGGATGTTCTATTTACCAGCATCTTCTGGGGACACCTTCACAAACTAATTGGGACAAAATTAAAGATGTCTAGCGCGTACCACCCTGAGACAGATGGGTCCATGGAACGCGCTAACCGCACCATCACCCAGATGCTACGCCAGTGTGTCGGTGAAAAGCAAACCGACTGGGTGGCGAAATTACCTGCCATCGAGTTTGCAATTAATTCAGCACGATCGGAGAGTACAGGTTACGCACCTTTCTTCTTGAACATGGGACGAATGCCCAAGTCAATGATATGGAACTCAGCCCGCACTGAGGAATACCCCTCAGTTCGGACATTCGCGCTTCAAAGGAAATTAGCGCTAATTGCGGCACACGACAGCATCCTTGCAGCACGCGTCAAACAAACGCGCAATGCAAATAGGAAACGTCAGCTCGCACCTTTTAAGGAGAACAATCTGGTCTACCTATGCACCAAAAACATCTCCTTCCCCAAGGGCTTAGCACGGAAACTCATTCCGAAGTTCATTGGGCCTTATAAAATACTAAAAGATTTTAAAAATCAGTCATTCCTCATTGACTTGCCTTCGCATTTGAAGCAACGAGGCGTACATAATGTATTTCACGCCGCGCTACTTAGGATCCACGTCCCGAACGACGATCGGCTGTTCCCAGGACGTATGGACACCCAACTTCAACTTGGTGAAAGCGATCAGGAGGGCGAGTGGGCCGTTGAAAAAATCATCGCGCACTCGGGATCTATGGAGAATGCAGTCTTTCAGGTCCAATGGAAAGCTGGGGACATCACCTGGCTCCCATATTACCAAATTGCGCACTTAAACGCGCTGCCTGTATACCTCGACCTCCTTGGGGTTGAAGACATTTCGAAATTGCCTAAGGGACAAGGTACACCGCCTGCGGACGATCCCCAAATTTTTATCGGCTTTATCGCACTGGAAGACACTATTAAAACTCACCTGAACACCTCGCCAAAAGCATTCCCAGCTCATTTATCCCGACCCACCAGCTCTCGCAAAAAACCTTGCCGTCCTCAACAGCCAACTTGTTTGACCACGATGACCGACGTAACCCCAGCACCCATCATTACCGACGACGTCGTTCCCGACGCTCCTGCTGCCCCCGTCGCAGTCATCGACACTCCCAAAAGTACCAAGCACACCACCTTCCCTCACCGCTGCCTCGATCGCCCCTGCCTCACCATCATCACTGTCACTGACCCCGTCTTAAAAATGACCACCTCCTACCACGTCGGACAGGTCACGTTGTATTGCCTCACCGACACGCACTTGCGCAAGGAAAAACCCCCCCGCTACGGCTTACCTGCGGGTTACGAACACTTCACCACCAATTTCAACATCTGGGCAGACCACAATCAGAAAAAGAAGTTTGCGTGCTATGACGACGCATTGGGAACTTACGATCTCGCTGGCGATCCTCTCGACATCTCTGACTTCAATATTGCCCCGGAGCTCGTCGGATGGGCCTCCAAATCCGTGCCCACCAAGCGCAGAGACGCGCCGACCTCCGAGTCGTCCAGTGGCTCCGCATTGACCCCCAAGCGGATGAAGATCGTTGACGGATTGTTATGGAAGGTCGCTGAGAGCGCCGCTGAGGAAGAAGAGCGGGCACTCAAATTAAAATTCAAGAAATACAAGAAGCATACCTCCACTTCTCACCCCTCTTCTTCCACCTCCAACTTCAGAAAACGCGACGGCGACTCTTCCGCTGGTGCATCCGCCATCGCAGTTTAAAAAGAACCAAGGAATCCCTGCAGGATCCCTGGAGGGCGTATGTAACGGATGTGATGCATCACACTCATACGCCTCATCTAATCTACAGATCTCGGACTCTCTACCATTCTCTTACCCCGTCTGTCTCTACTTCAAAGTGATTACGTGTCCTCAACGCTTACGCGTACTCTACCGATTACGCGTACATCTCTAGCTTACGCGTACACCTCTACCACCTTACGTAAACCCCCTCTGTCTTAGTATAAAAGGGCCAACTGTAGCTACATACTCTTCAGTGAATATAGTCGTTCAAACGGTCTATTCTCGCTACCTCAGTGTATCAAAACCGCCCGCTGTTACCTCCAGTCACAGCGGTCACGCTTCTGCTACACATATAATAGTCTCACGCATCACAAAGGGGTTTGAATGAAGAGAAGTGGGCGTGATGTCATGCATCACACCTCCTGTGTGATGCGTGACGAAGAGTTTTTGCTCTTCATTTACCATATATCTCCATGGTGACTTGGCCCTGTAACTGGTCAATTTTTTGACACAAAGGCAAGGATGTGTTCCTCAAGTAGACACAGTTCAAAACATGCCAAATATGATGTTTAAAGTACATGGCACCGCAGGTCCAAAAAAAAAGACTATTTTAGTTTGGAAATTTTCTTCAAAACTTCATTGAAGTGACGAAGAGATGGTTAAAAGGTGTCACGCCCCAGGGGGCATGAAGACTTGGTCGTAATAGTACAGTATTTCTTCAAGTTTGGATCAATCATGCGAGAAAGTGTCGGAAAGTGTCGAGGTGCTGAAAATGCCGGGTCACAAAAAAAAAAGAGCAAAAGATTGATATTTACATACAAATATTCACCTCTAATCTTTGTTTGGGAGTCGAACCCAGCTATCATATTTGCTGACACTCAGAGCCATCCAACTTCCAAGTGTTAGAAATTAAATGTGTGTGCCAGCTGATGCACCAATGAGGAATTTTATTGAATGGCAATCAGTAGTTTTTTGGATTGGATCTGAACCCTCTCCATCTGCCACCATATGTTGTAATTGGGCATATAGAAATCTGCGTGCCACTTGTGGTCACTTGCGGACCACCTGTTCACAGGTGACCGCAAGTGTCTCGCAGATAATCAAAAAGGATCGCAGGTATCACAGGTGTCACACAGATAGATAGTCTACTACAACATAGTACTTAGTAAATTTAAACTAAAGAAATGTAATCTTCACTTGAGAACTTAAAATGTGGCCACTGCTATGCGATACGAGTCTGGAATACAGTGTTCAATTTCCTACACAAGAGTTTTAGTTCTTATTTACTCATGCCTACTCGCAAGTTGACCGCAGTTGGCTCGTGCAAGTCTCGCAATGGATACTAACTCTCGCAAGTGTATCTTAAATGTGTCGCAGGTGTGTCACAGATGTATCTCAAGTGTACCGCAAGTTGAATGCAAGTGTATCACAGGTGGAATGCTGATTGGATGCAGGACATCTTGGTCATTTCATAGAGCAATATATGTCGCCAGTATAATTTATGAATCCCATGAATGAAATGGTTCCGAAATTAGTGAATGTGAGGGAAATGTCATTGAAATACATTGTAAATGTGAGGGAAATGACAGTGAAATACATTATGAATGTCCCAAGAATTTCCTTCAAATCCGCTGACACCAGTCTAATCGAGGAAATTGGGGGAAACACCAGAATCCAGGTTTTCTGGGGAAGTAGTCGGGAAATAACAAGAGATTTTCGTCGGTTTCCAAAGTTGGTTTTCCCTAATGTCCCTCGTTTGGTGTGGAATCAAGTTGGGATGGGAAGAAGAGAGTGAGTCTGAACGAGACGTGAGACTCCATCACTCGCCAATGGCAGACATTGGCTATTGAGTCCTGAAGTCTCTGGAAAAAAATCGACCACAATCACGTCTGATAAAGAAGGAAAATAATGGTAAGAAGCTGGTGGCTGACTAGTCATAGCCTCAGACACTGCATTACTTGTACATTTCAGCATAAAAATGGTCTTATTACAGACCTTTAGGTATGAACCAACAAGTCAGAAAGAATCAGAGAGATTCAGATACATTAAACCAGAAGGATAATTATGGTGCTCATTGAAGAAATCTCAGCAAGGTGCAGTGATGCTCGCAGATGCCCACAGATACTCGGCTCACTAGGTCTAATGTGCACGCAACTGGATTGGTCTGCATGCAAGTGACCACAGATACTTCTTTTCGGTTCACAACTGGCACGCAACCTGTGTCCGCAGGTGTCTGCAAATGGCATGCAGATTTTCCTGTGCCCATTGTAATTCAAACTGAACAATCTCCTACTAATAATATTCAAATGGAGTTAGTAGACCACTGACAACGATTTTATCCACCACTCCACACAAAAACTCATAATTTCTTGATCCCTTTGCTACGATGATCCTCTGTCTAGGACTCGAACCCAGTTCTTGTGTGAATATGCACACAATGGTCAATTTTTGATGTGGCCAATGCACCAATAGAGAGTCTTGTAACTTTCAACATCAATGCCTACAAAATATGAGCTTACATTTGCAGAACAACCTGAGCCAAGGAACAAGATTGAATCTTTCCAAACATCTTATCAAAGACGAGTGTTGGGGGGGATACTACAGCAAAGAACATCCAAAAAAAGATGGACAACCTATCAAAAAAATGTAGCAACATATACTGCTTTCATATGATCTCGTCAAGGGAGTTGAACCCATGTCGGATGTACTTATCCTGTATTATGCATTCTACACAGAGACAAATTGTATGTGGTGCTACCAATACACCAATGAGGATCTTGTTTGAATTATAATTCATGGTCTGAATACCTTGAAGGGGATTCACATTTAATGATATTTGAGTGGTGGAATTATTTTCTCAAGTTTGGATTGTTCATCCAAAAGTGTTGGATCGCCAGATGCCATTCTCTGTCTGGGACTCGAACCCAGCTCTTGTGTGAATATGCACACAATGGACAATTTTTGATGCAGCCAATGCACCAACAGAGAGTCTTGCAACTTTCGACATCAATCTGTTTAAAGCATGAGCCTAAATTTGCAACACCAGACCCAAGGAACAAGATTAAATCTCTGAGTGCTTTCTGGACATTCTATAAAAGACAAGTGTTGTGGCAGAGACGCTACAGCAAAGAACACCCAAAAAAAATTAACACCTAAACAGTTCAGTTCCAGAGCTCTGTCTGGGAGTCGAACCCAATCTTTGCATGGAATGACCTATAACTTTGAGGTTAAGACAATCTTTACACATGTGCTGCCAATACACCAACAGATAACTGCTATTCCGATCTCCTTGTTGAATATATCCTAATTTTCTCACCCACACAAGCTTTGGCCTTTTTTTTGTTTTGTTTGAGATTGAGTCCCAGCAAAATGCTACATTCCTCCAAGGGGGTACCGGGAATTGAAGCCATGACCTGAGGTGGGGGGGGCTCTCTCAGAGTGCTTAAAAAAATTTAGTAGTCACAAACTTTAGACGTCTTAGACAGTTAATTAAGGACATTTGAAGCACTGTTTGGGTGAAGAATCAATCTTTTTTTTCATATGGCTTATGAACAGCAACCATGGCGAAAGTAAAGGTCAGTATGTACTAAGTAGGTTGATGTTTAAGTCCTCTATAGTCTCAAATACAGTTGATTATTCTACCTAGAATAAAGAGAAGTCAGGTATGACGTGTCCACAATCGTGAAATTCCCCGAGTGTGATGAAGATGTGCAGGTCAGAACAGTGGGACCAGCGGGGATCGTTCAGCACCAAGGAAAAAAGCCCTGCATGAAAGCACATGAAGCAAAGAAAGAGAAAGGAAGGACATGGACATTGTTCCAGGTTGGAGTGGATTTCCAATACTTATTTTGTCTCAAAGGTTTTCTAATCCCCACCACCAATAACAGTTTCATTTGGAATGCCTGAATTTTGAGGTTGCATCGAAGGGGTGGTGCTCTGAGAATCACGCCCGCATGAGAAAATGTGCACACATGGTGTAGGATATCTCTCAGAGTCTCACTAGTACAGAATTATTGATTCACTTGTAGAAATGAGCGAAAATTGCTATGTTTTTCTTGGAATAACATGTTTGAAGATGGGGGGGGAGGTACTCAAGCCCTTAAATAAAAAAAATGAACCTGGGTAATTTATAAATTCCCAGGGTCCCCATGCATTCCTCATACCTTATATTTATATGTAAAGGCTAAATAAGATAGAACAAAAGGCACAAGTTTGACGAAATCTCCGCCTGAGAATAGAACCCTCTGCAAATTGTTAGCGCCCGTGCTAAATATTGCACCAACGAACAGCTATGAGACACACTTTTGAGGCAGTGAAAGGAATCCAACTTATGTAAATTGTGCCGAGAAAAAAAAACCCATCAACTCTCAATGGCCTGAGTACCTGTGAAGGAACCTTATTACTATATCTGCAAGCTGGGGCCAACGAAGAGTTTGATGAGAAGTAGTTTGATCCATATTTTGTATTGAAACATTGAACAAGCAAGAATCTTCTGAGCTTTGTATTTCTTCAAGGGGACAGGTTCGGATGGACGCCCCTGTCTGGGGCGTGAACCCAGCTCTCGCCTGATATGGATTTCGAGGGGTTTTGTCAACACGCATGCGAGGAGATGCGAGAAGAGATACTGTATAGCTATATGTAACTGTCATTAGCGGAGCAGAATTGAAAGAGCGACGAGATAAAATTTTGGTATAAAAATGCAAAAATATGACGGGTTGAACTAGAGGTGGAACTCTTCACCTGGGAATCGAACCCAGCTATCGCGTTGGCAAAGTGATGCTTGACATATTGTCACTGCGCATGGTAACCAGCTGTACCAACAAAGAGCTTGTTGAACCTTGTGATTCAACTACCCTCTTAACACATCTTGGAGGCACACAAATTAATTGAAGCTAGCTCTATCAAATCAGTATCGATCTTGCAAGACAGAGGCTGTCTCTGTAGGGACTTAAAACCCAGTTCTCGCGTGATTCAAGCTTCGAAGTGTTCTTGATGCGCGTGCGAGCCTGCGCGAACAGATATGATGATTAACATCAAAATACTGAAATGCTAAGTATTGGAATAAAATCTTGGTATAAGAATCTTGGGGTTTCAACTGAGCGAGTTGATAGTACTTGCAGGAGAAAGGTTTGTCTCCACATAGTAGAAGGTTTCCTTCTCAGTCACTCATCTCACACGTCGCATTCAAGTCGTTTCTTGATTCATATGGGCTTTGGGACTTTGAAAGCTGGTCAATTGAACTCGTGACGTTGTGATCAGAACAACGCGATCAGGTCACATGAGCGTGCCAAAACTCCCTCGTGATCTTGTGTCGTGTCCCAGCGTTTTTCTTCTTGCCCTCCCACCCACGACACCATGCCACAACGACACGGCCTGTATGCACGTAATTGAGCTTCTCCTCGCTAAGTGAAGCAATCCCGCTTCAATTTCTTGAGTCCGATTGGTGACTTGTAAACGGTAGGCTTCGTATTCTCTTTGTCGATCCTACCATACCCACATGGATCTTCTGAACAGATTTCCAACCATCGCGAAATCACCCCGACGACTCCGCCGATATTCATTCAAGCGCATATATCCAGATCTATCCTTCTTTCCATCCGCAACTTCTTCAAGCGCCGTTCCTATCTCGTCAATTCGGAAGCTGGTCGCGATGTACGGCCCCATCGTTGTCACGATCATAGTGATTCCGGGGTGCTATACCGTGCTGGACCACTGTGGGAGGCGTAGTGTGCCTGTCCTTTCTCGGACTGGCGCACACATCTCAACCGGTATTGGTTGCGTTGCACGCTGTTTCTGCTGAATGTTCAAATTCAGCTGCGTCTTCATCAACGACATCAACTACACCCCCTTTCTGCAGCTCTTGGCACTGTGACCACCTACCACATTGAAACAGATGACCCGCTGCGAAGGACTATCGCCCGTCGACCGAGTTACACCTACCGCCAACCGGCTAGACTCGAAACTTCAGCATACACTTGCACCATGATGCGCCTACGTACCAACGACTGGCAAACTATCCGCGAATTTAGTCGATGGAAAAGATATTCTTGACTCGCGTCGGATGCAGTCTTAGTTGGCCCTAACACCTAAACGATTTCGGCCTTCTTTAGCTCGAGGAGCGTTGATTGTATTTTGTCGACGTTGGAACCTCACGCGTCAGCACCTCATTCCTCAGCACCTGCTTCTACATCAGAGGGTACGTATCCAGGAAGTTGGAACTACGCCCGATTTAACGCGTCTTCACTGTAATCGCCCATTCCGTTGGTGGTCTTTCGCCCACGAACTATATTGAACCATAAAAGGGGATTGCTCAGGACGTCTTTGACCGTCCTATGTTGTTCGTTTGAAGTGTTGCGTCTAGAACTAAGGTACCTTGAAATTCAATCATGCAAGAGCAGGGTACAACAGACACAGCGAAGGAACGGTGCTAAATTCATCCAATATTCGCAACATTATTTTCCTCCTTGGACCCAACCATCCCTCCAAGTCACCCGCGATCCCACCCAAACCGCACGAATCAACATCTGAACGTCCACAAAACCTTCCTAGCTGAAGTAGGGGCACTTTGTGCCATGCTTATCACGCAACCCGCAGTTTGGGCACTCAGGGCCCGGGTCGGGTTCAGCAGGCTTGGGCTTTCTGTTAGATCCAACCATGTTAGTCCGACGCGAAATTTAATTTAAATGGATGAGAAGGGGTAATTCATACGGTTTGGTACCAGGTGGTAGCGGTGGTCTTTCATACATTGTTGGACTGTCTTGTCTTGGTTGTCATTCTCGTTGAGTGTCAATGATAGGTGGGTGAATCACCCGATGCGAGGGGTCGTATATTACACTTCTGGCTGCCGTTACCTCACCCCACGTCAATTGTCCGGGGTGTGCGTGTGGATGTGGGGCATCTGCATTACTGAGCCGTGTCACTTTAGGTTAGCTTTCGTCATGCGACGGGATAATTTTAGCGGCGTGCCTGACAGTGACGTTGAAGTGGGCGGGGGTAACAGTTTCAACGATCCGGTGGTGGTGGTGATTTTGAGGTGGTATGTGAAGATAATGTGAGGACTGTGAAGAATTCGGGAGTGAACTTGATTCAGAGGCAAGAGGATTGCGATGTTAACGCAGGCGGCTAATGATGATGTGTGTTTAACGTTCAACGTTCAAAGATAACAGTGCCGGGCAGCTAGACAGTGTCAGATGAACAGAACAAGAGGTCAGGTGGTAAGTAAATGTTACAGTGTGCGATTCCATACCTGATAACGAGAGGGCTGGGCATTAGAATCATAGGGGAGACCGCATACGTCGGGGGCGGGGCTAGTGCTGGTTTCCCCGAAGCGCGCGCTTGAAGAGTCAGATTGAAGAGGCACCGGCGTCTAGTATCCTTGAGTAGCCCCGGAGTTCCTAATTCCCGAACGATGTAAACCTTGCGCAAGACCATGGTTGGATGGCGTGGGCGTGTAACTATTAGTGATTGTTGATGATTGCTTAGGAGTCAATGGCTCGAGATCTGAATCCATTTATGATGCCCATGTAGACCACTTACCTTTGAGGTCCTTGAGCGGGCGCCATTGAAGCTGTCTCGTGTCCAAGTAAGTTGTCGAGTTGTTGTCAGTTGGTCGTAAGATTGAACGCCTCCGTGGCGCGTAAACGGAATGCCGATACACACGTGATCGTTTGTCAGCAATCGTTGATTCGTCATCGTTGCAAATGGATCTTGCTTGGACAATCTTTTGCCATGGCCATGCTGCTTCTCCAAATTCTTCTTCCCGTGGCATCCCTTTATAAGCCCTTCATCAATCGCTTACCACCCACATTCGCACCATGTCCCCAGGTTTACTCCTCAATGATCCTGTCGTCTCGAACGGCGCCAAGCCAAAGCTGATAGAAGATGGCTTCGGGACGCGCGCTATACACGTAGGTTCAGAGCCTAATGTCGAAACAGGCGCCGTTATCCCGCCGATATCGTTGTCGACGACGTATAAGCAAGAAGCTGTCGGCGTTCATAAGGTGAGAGATCGTTCATTGTTCTATTCGTTTGGCGGGGTTTCCTTGGGGCGCTGGCATGACTAGCGTGGGGCTGTGTTTGCGTCTCCATGTCGGGTTGCAGATTCCTTCTCCACACCGTTTGGCAACATGTCCCAAACTCACGTTATGGCGTATGGTCCGCCCGCTCCCTTCGTGTTATCACGTGACATGTTTTCTTGATCTCCGTGTATGGGCAACGCGTTTCTCTTTGTTACACAAACAGGGCCTTGCGTTGAAAGGTCCTCCTGCCGAATTTCGCGTGAAGCCACATCGAAATGCGCGTTCTCCCCGCACTAATATGTGTTTCTGTCCCTTTGATTTTATTTTTCCCCTTGCATCATCAACATCATGCTAATCGCAATCTTTACACAAAGGGCTATGAATACTCACGCTCCGCCAATCCCAACCGGAACGCCCTCGAAGCCACCCTCGCTTCTCTTGAATCAGGGGGTGCGCATGCCCTTGCCTTCGCTTCCGGCTCAGCAACCACCGCCACGGTCCTCCAGTCTCTTGGTCCGAACGCACACATCGTTAGCGTCAACGACGTTTACGGTGGCACGTTCAGGTACATGACGAGAGTAGCGAATGAGAACCAGGGCTTAGAAACGACCTTTGTGGATTTGGAGCATGCAGATGAAGAAGCGATCAGAGACGCTATTCGGGAAAATACCAAAGTTGGTTTCTCTTATTCTTTTTTTTTCCCTTTAAACTGACGATAACAATTTACAGTTGATTTGGGTCGAATCACCCACAAACCCGACCCTCCGCCTCATCGATATCCCCCGCCTAGCCCAGATCGCACGCAGCCACCCGTCCCATCCCCTCCTCCTCGTCGACAACACCTTCCTCTCGCCCTTCTACGCCTCCCCCCTTCTCCTCGGGGCTGACATCGTCTTGCACAGTATCACCAAGTACATCAATGGCCACTCTGACGTCGTCATGGGCGCCCTTATCCTCCCTGCTTTAGAAACACCCGCCCTAACACGCGTCTACGAGAAACTGCGGTTCCTACAAAACGCTATTGGAGCCGTGCCCAGCGCTTACGACTCGTGGCTCGCGCAGAGAGGTGCCAAGACGCTGCATTTGCGGATGAAGGCTCACGGGGAGAACGCTTTGTTGGTCGCTAGGGCGCTAAAGGCAAGCCCACACGTCGAAGAGGTCATTTATCCGGGATTGGAAGGAGATAAGCGGAACGAATTGGCATGGCGGATGCTTTCTCCCCATGCAAAGAAGTTCATCGGCACCCGGAAGGAAAAGGAAGGCGGGTTTCCATTCAGCGGTATGATTTCGTTTAGGATCAAAGGCGGGTTTGAGGCTGCGGAGACGTTCTTGACTTCGACGAGGCTTTTTACGTTGGCGGAGAGTTTGGGTGGGGTTGAGAGTTTGGCGGAGCATCCGGCCAGGATGACGCATGGGAGTGTGCCCGAACGTGAGAGGGAGTTGTTGGGGATTGGGGAGGGGTTGGTTAGGCTTAGTGTTGGTGTGGAGGATGGGGAGGATTTGGTTAGGGATGTTTTGCAGGCGCTGGAGAAGGCGGGGGAGGTCCGGGCGAAGTGATATACCCTCGTTGAACGGTAGAATTGTTTCTTCATTGGATGTATATGTATATTGTTACACGATTGTTTGAAGAATGAAATGCTGCCTGTAATCACATCTCGTTGTGTATGATTTTGAGAATGCTCACCCGAAAGAAAAAGCAAACTTGGTGGTAGAGTGTTCAAGAAATTGAAAAGGGCGGATCATTTACGACGTCATACAACACGCGCACGGAGGATGGCACAATCTGTTCTATGGCGAACTTGTTACCAGATATACTTTATAAAAAAACTGTCGCCCTTTCCAGATAACAAGAATACCCTAGGAATCCTCCCTGGTCCTTATTTTTTCATCCGAAATACGAGGTGGTATTGATAGGTCCTTGACGAAGAATAGTCAATAACTGTGTAACATGGACCAGTGATAAACGGCACTCACATTATAGTATGGTGCGGTATTGACATGTGTACGTGTCTGAGATTCCAAGTCGATATCGTCCCCGAGCTCGTCTTCTAATCCACACAAGGTGCGACTCCAAGCCTGTTGTAAGCGCAGCACGCAACGAGCAACATCCATGAGCCAAGTGCCAAATATTCTTCCAAGGATAATTAAAAAGTTGAGGAAAGTCTCTGCTCTATCCTCAAGGTGAACTCCTATATATAGGAGGGCCTTGAACACGACGTCTCCAGCTAGTAAAAAAGCGACGATTAATGCTTTTTGAATGGTGGGAGGTAGGGATTCTGTAGGATATACGAATTTGAGTTGACTTTACTTTCCAGAGTATTTGTGCACACTGCATACCGTAGAAAAGACTTGAGGTAACGGGAGGTTTCAGGAGAAAGAAGGTGCTTATCAAGTATATAAATTCTGCAGGTACCCACACCTCTGGCAAAGGAGGAATCCCAGACTGGTTGGAGAGATAGCGTATGGAGAGCGGTATAAGAGAGAGACAGAGTATAATTATTGGTAGGATCGTTTCCATGATGTCGACGTTGGGATGCGCAAGATAAAATGAAGTTTAATTAGCGAGACAAGTGCCGATCGGAATGAATAGGAGCCCACGCATTCATTCACTTTCTATCATTTGTATTCTCTTCCATCATTGATTAAATTGCGCAGCCATTCACCGTTGGTGCGAATGAGCGGGGGAAAGCTGAGTGGGTGCACGGAAAAACAATCCACTGCAACCCCCAATATCATTATGACTGTACTATGTAGTCGTCTCCAGAGAGTATTACCCTAGGAATCCTCCCTAACCCTTATTTATCATGCAAAATTCGGGGTGGTGTTGATAGGTCCTTGACGAGGAAAAGTCAATAAAACGGTATGCGACGCATTAACCACTCATAAACGTCAAAATGTCTGCACTCACCTCATAGGATGGTGGGGTGTTGGCATGCATCTGGGATTCTAACTCTATATCGTCCTCGAGCTCGTCTCCTAATCCACACGAGGTGCGACCGCACCTTCCAGCAAAGTCGAGAAGATCCTGTTGTATGCCCAGCAGATGATATACAAAATTCATGAGGTGACGGCCAAATACTCTTGCATGTACTATGAATATAGTCGGTGTTCTATGCTGAGGGTCAACTCCTATATATAAAAGGGCCTTGAACAAGGCGTCTCCACCAAGGAAAAAGGCGACAGTTGCGACTATTTGGAGCGCATGAGGTAGGGATTCTGTAGTACGTACAAGCTTGAGTGACTATACTTTCCAAGTTGGATAGAGTATTCTGCATACCAAAGATAAGACTTGAGGTAACGGGAGGTCTCAGAAGAAAAAAGGCGCTTATCAAGAATATAAGTTCTGCGGCCGAAGGAGAGATCTGAGGAGCTGGAGAAATAGCGTATGGAGAGCGGTATAAGACACAGACAGAGTATTGGCAGTATCGTTGCCATGATGTCGAAGATGGGATGCGCAAGATAAGATGAAGTTTACCACTGGAAAGTAGCGAGACAACTGCCGATCGGAATGGATAGGAGCTCACGCATGGGTTGGCTGTGCTGCGCAATCTAGAACTGATACATCTAGATCAATGTGAACCCAGTCGCCGTTGGTGCGGATGAGCGGGGGAGAGCTGGGCGAGTGCACGGGAATGAGACGGCCCATCAGCCAAAGTTAATAACATTCTCCATGACGAACTCTAATGACTCCGGCCTTGCAGACAGATCATCATCCAGGTCAAAGCCTACGCTCCGAACCATACTTGCCAGATTCGGTGACTTCGAGATGCCGTGAAGGGATCACTGGGCCTTTTGACTTGAATGGCTGGGTGGTGGAAGGAGACGTGGGAAGGAACGGATGGTTGTGGTCGGTTGAACGTGGCGAGGGAGCTCAGAAAATGGCAAGTACTTCACTTCCGGCGCTCGAAGACTTGACTTAACGTCAATACACCATGCCGACGACGCCTGGATATCCGAGTAATAAACATCGCTAGCATTGCCAGGTATCTTGACAGGGCTGCGTTCAACCAGAGGGATGGACGATAAGAACTTCAGAGCTGAATGGAAAGATCAGTCAGTATGTTCACGAAGTTAGTAGATTCGGAATGCACACTGAACCAAGGCCATTCTATGTAAGCCGTTTATATTTAATATATCTCAAGCCGTCCTGTCACGGTTGAATATTGTCAGGTCATAGTTCTGGGAGTTGACTTGGAAAATGAATGTCACGATGATGGGTTGATGAGAAGATTGGTCGTGAGAAGTTTTGCTATAACGGAAATTCCCGGAATCCCGCCCTTTCTCTCGTCCGCCTGCGCATTACACATACTCATCGCGCCTCTGCGCGCCTTCTTGGGTCCCCACCCCAATTTAACACCGCACTATCAAGCGCAGGTCTCATACACACTCCAGACCGGGCAAATGATCCAAGCCTCCGTCTCAATGCTCGTCATGGCTCAAGGCATGAAGCACGTCAAAACATTTCAGGGCACCCTCATCCTCTTCTTTTGTTGCGGATCAGTGGCTTTTCTTTCGATCTCGCAATGCTCACAATGAAAAGTAGACCCGATGACTGCTTATCCATACGTTAACACGGCGTCCGTCACGTCTATCGTGGTCGGCCTTCGTAGGCTTTTGTTTTCTTCTTGTCGTCTTGGGCCGCCCCCTTGGAGGCACTAACTACTTACGCCTATGCCTTCAAGTCATCTGAGTCGGTGATTGATACTGGGCCTCCAAGCTCGTGTCTAACGTTGTCAAAGTCGTCGGCGTCTTGTTGTCCGAGACCGTTGTTGCCGAAGAACAACATGTCCTTCCAAGTCGAACAAGAAATCTGCACTCCTATAACGCTTGGCAGCACTTCGTAACCCATCCGGTCTTCGGGCACACATCGATTTCACCTGGTCTGCCGAGGGGCTTCACAATCAAACTCGACGGTCACCTCTTACGCCACCCAAAGGACAAACAATTAAAAGTCTTTTGCCCAGAAACACAGGTCAAAGCGTCGAATTTGAGTCCAGACCCGTGGACGTTTTAGGTATAAAACGACTCGGCGCCTCCTCTCAATCTCCAGTCGCAAAACCTCTTTTCGCAACTATCAACAACTTCACAAATGGATTCTTTCTCTACCATCTCTACCTCCACCGATTCCATCCCCACCAACTACGAGGGTGGTGGTTCGGGAAACAACGCTTATTGCGTCATCGCTTGAGTGCATTCGTTTGCACGCATTCTCCCAGGTTATAAATGAGTCACTACACGCTCTCCATCGTATTGGAATTCGTTCTTACTGATTTCAATTTTTTTGCACAGAACGGCCTTTGAATTTTACGCCTCATGGATTTAATTACTATTCCACACCATTATGATCATTACTATTTCCGTCGTCGTTTCGGTTTGGATCGGAGGTTGGGAGGAGACAGACTGAGTACTAGCGGCGTGCGCGATATTTTTAATAAGTTTTCAATTTATTGCAATTGTACAGTGATGAATGATGCAGTAATTATTGATTGTGTGGGTTTTTGTCAATTACCTCGATTCCGTGTTTCAGAACGGTCATGTGACCTTGTTGCGTCTTCTTCTCTTCCTACTTCGTGTGGTCTGCTATCCACATCCGCTCGGACGGCCTCGCTTTCGCGCTTGCTACCTGGAACGTGCGTACCCCCACCAATTCCTCGTCTATGCCTTCCTAAAAAAATGTACCCCCAATCTGCACGTCACTATGTTTTTCAGTTTTTAGTCTTCATCGCGCTCTTTCGCTACGGTGTATTGATGGAGGCTCCCATTGAACGTTATATTTCGGAAAGAAAGAGGGGCGATTACGGTAGGCGGGAGCGCCGCGGTTCAATTTTGAAATTTGATTTCTGATTTCTGGGTTGAACCGCGGTGATGGAGCCCTAACCCGAACCTGTGTGCAGATTTTGACCTCTTTTCATGAGATAAAAACAAGGAAAAGTTTTCTCAGCTCATGCCGAGGTGGAGAAGTGATGACAGTCATCTATGATTTAATGGGATTATAAATTTTATTCCTTAAACTACTATATGTACATCAAATTATACTTAAATTATAAGAGAGGGAGTCTGAGACCCTGGAATGTACCACCAAGAATACTCACTGTCGACAGCCGAGTTTGGGCGCATCTGGGAGTCAACATGTGGTCCAGGTGGCCGTGGTCGAGTGGGACATGGTGTTGGCCTCATCGCAGAGGGTGCCAGTGTTTTCGCTGTCATTCGGGGCTGGTTAGTGGGGAGGCGCGGGGTACGCACCTGGCTGCACGGTAGGTGCTGTATCCCCTGTTGGTTCGCCAAGTGTGGGTCCTCGTTGATGGGCCTCAGTGCTGGATTCCATCTGTAGGGGCATTTCCGTGGGCCGATTCCATGGGCGTGGGTAGATGGCAGTTTTATGGGTCTTCGGGTGTTTTCATGGGCGGTTAGTCATAATCCGAGGGTTGCGTTTGCGAGGGGGTCAACGTAGGGGCGGTGGTCGTGTTTGCCGTGGCACGGGGTGGGCCGGTTCTCATCACATTTGAAGCAAGGTATGTGTGGTCGGGTTGATGCAGCCAACGTGGGGCGAGGTGGGAGGAGCGCCCTGGTGGGCATTCGCCAGGGCGGGGAGGTGGGAGGTGGTGGTGGGCTGTTAGCAAATATGGGGCTGAACAGAGTGGGGGCTCACCTGAAGGGGCCTGCAACCGTTTTCTTGGTCCTTGTCGGTCATAGCGAGGGTGCAAGGTGGGCAGGAAGAGGCCGTGAGGGCTGGGACACAGACAAGCAAATGGTGGTGGTGGTGATGATGAAAAAGTGGTCGTGACATGTTAACAGGTGACAACCAGTGACACGGGATCATCACTTGTGGGGGAGTTTCAAATTTATGCGCGAAAATGCGAAATCCAAGCGAAATCTCGAAGAACAACTTGAGAACAACACATTGTTACCTGGTGTGTTGCTTCTCACATGATGTTCTCCTCATCTGTGTGTGTGTGTCTCCTCTTGTATATCCTCGCGCGGCGATGCATCTGTACCTGGAAAATATAATCAACCAAATACTCTACATGTAGGTCACGTGACCTCCTATATGGGTCAAAATCTGCACATAGGTTCGGGTTAGGGCTCCATCACCGCAGTTCAACCAACTAATCGTGGGAGGGTTCAAAGGTTTGAAATCTTAAGTAAAGGCATAAATAGGTGTATGCAGAGTCCCCCCGGCACTGTGCGCCTGGAGAAACTCGCAAGAAAGATGTCCATTGATGGTAGCGTTGTCCTAATCAATACATAACAAAAGAGGGTGCAGGAGGGTTGGTAAACGTGCAAATGAGAGCTAACTGATAGCAAGCTCGAGTGGAGGTAAGACAAGGGAGTTTGTCTTACAACTTGAGGTGGCTCCCCCTGTGGGTGAGTCTCAAGTATACGGCTTGCCCGCACTGGAAATCGCTAGTCTCCGAGACTAGGAGTATCTCAGGGAGAGGAGAATATTTCATCCCCAGGCACCCGTGTGCCCCGATTAGACTATAGTAAAAATATTTTTAAACTTGAGAAATCAGAAATCAAATTGAACCGTGGCGCTCCTGCCTACTGTAGGCGATGCATGTTGGATAAAGTCCGGGAAGGCAAGGATTCGAAGGTACGTTGTTAGTGTTTTATCCTGCAACATGGCTTACAGTATAATCAGCATTCTTCACATCCTCACCTTCATGCCAACAAAGAAATGACTCAGTGAATTGGAGAGTCAGTTCCGGATGAAATCCTCCACATGATGTCATGAACCCCTTTCCTCTCTATTGAAGTCACGTCCCATGACTCCAGTCAGTAGAAGGGGTCCGTTTGAGCTTGAGCGCAAGCCTCAACCACAACAATCATGCCAGTAACCTTTTCACCTACATCCTTGCATGCTGAATCCTTCCTGCTAACCGTCGCGTCTACATCGCTCTCTCCTTCATCCCTCCTGGCCTCCGCCTGCCCCCAACAATCCCGCCTCTGTGCCTCCCTCCTCCAATCTTCCCTCCCAGCTGAGTCCCACAACACCGTTCCAAAACGAAATGGTCTCGTGCACACCATAGTCGAAGCATACAATAGACACAGACACCTCTGCCTCCGCCCAGATGACATATGGACCACCATCCTCATCCAATTCAATTTCTTCGTCAACAGGCGGAGTGAGCAGCTCCGGTCTCAGTTCGTTGCGCATAAGGGGAAGAAGGAGCTTGTTGTCTATGCACAGGGGAATCGGTATACCGTCAATTTCGGCGCCATGGCAAAGGATATGATGCGGGAGTTGGAGAAGAACATTGTAGATCCGTCGTTGCATGCGTGGATCCTCCCGAAATTCAGCACAACAACTATGACAGATACGATTGTTGTGTCGGTCATTATGATGTCGAGCATGAAAAAGTATTTTGACTACAAGTTCGGTCTTGTATGTGGACTGCCGAGCGGGAGGATTGGGAAGATATTTTGCAGAGGGTTGAAAAATTGAAAGAATATGGGGTGGAGGCGATAGGGTGGTATCACTTGCTACACCCTGTATTGGCACAGTTCGTGGCGGTGTTTGATAACCCTACAAGTAAGGAGAATAAAGAGTTCTGGGGGAAGGTGTGTCATCGCGAGGGTGGTGGGAGCAGCCTGACTTACCTTGGCGGATGGGTGACAGCGTTTTGCACGTTTGATGAGGATGGGAAGTGGCTTGGTCACAAATTCAAAGAAGGAATCGTGGAGGTACGTACTTTCATTCGTCATTGCTCCAAGTTATACTCACCTCACTCATCTTACCTTTAGGCGGCATCATTGGAAGGAGCAGACCCTACCACCCTGTTGGCATCGGATTTCTTTGCCACCTACAAGCAAGTCAAACCATTTGTTTTTTGTTCAAGTTTTCTTTCTTCCGTTCACCTCTCTGGCCAACCCTCTTGTGACTCTCAGGCCCATTCCTACTCATGCAACGGTCAGTGTGCTTGTAAATTCTGCAACCCGATTGGTCTGACGCGACGCCTGTCACTATAAACTTGCATTGCCCGCCACTAAGATAAATTTGAAAGCCATACATCTCCGACACCCCTGTTTGAATGGTGAGCAACACTTCTCTAGTGTGTTTTTTGCTAATTACCTTCTAGCTCCACCCTGCAACAGAGTGGGGTATTACTTCTACCGCTCCATCGTCTCTGTTACCCCTCTTCCAGGATTTACATTTTTCACAATCCCTCGTTGCATTTCTTGGTTAGTTTGTGAATCTGTACACTGACCATCAGACACATGTATTGTTCTAAGAGTAAATGTAGTCATAGTAATATAGGTAGTTCTATGTGTAATCTGACATGGTGCATCGCTCGTCAACTTGTCAGCTTGTTTCAACTTGTGACTTGCAGACAAGCTGTCAGTTGCAAAAAGTCGCAAAAAGTTGACGAGTTTTCTGTACATTTGCTGATGCAGCCGTAGCGTACTCAAACTTCAAAGTCACTCTGAGTGAGAACTACATGAAATGTGCATGCTATCTAATGCACCAACGAAGACCGTTTTCGGTGTAATCCAAGCTATGATCTAAACACTTCTGAGGCAATTGGGATTTATTAGTAGCCTTGAACATACCGAGGCAATGGTGGGTATGTTTCAAAAGAATGATTGGTCTGTGTTCCAGCATCAAGATTTACTGGTTACCACTCGAAATCTACACTTGCTGAAAGTGCCAATTCTAACCTGTTTCAATCTGTCTTCCCCTCACCTTCAGCTACCTTCTCAAACATCCACCAACCCGAAACCGGCCTCACTGTGTCCCTCTTCCCTTCTACATCACCAGAAATTTCCGTTCCAAATAAACCTGCAGTCATCATGTACAGAATCTCAGCCCCATTATCGTCAATGAGGACATCCACACCTCTGCATCCTGCTGGGATATTGTTCGTGTCAACAAGGTGATATCACATGCCAGATAGGATTAGGAATGTATCACTTTGACTCCAAGCATTTGAGTCATGAGTTTGATTTGGATGAATATTGTTCTGATAGAAAGGACTGGGAAAGAAATGTATCATTAAATGGCTTTGGATGCATGAGAAAGCTGGGATAAAGCCTATTTAAACACATTTTCAATAGATGGTTTGGACTATCTAGCCTCAATGTGTAGCCCAATATCTCAAGAAAAACATGGAGAACCACCCCACAAAAAATGGTACCCAGTGGACCAGTATTGCAGCTTGCAGAATTTATTTATTTATTTTGGAAAAGGACCCCAGACACCCTGTGACAGCTTTGGTATGATGGTATGAAGTGGTATCATACCATCTGGTATGGTATAACATGACATGGTATAGTATGGTAACTTGGTATTGGTATGAGTGGGATATGGTATGAGTTTTCCATTCCATGGTACCATGGTATTGGTATGCCCTTTTCATTCCCAGCCTTGTCACTGGCTGCTCACTGGGCACCTGTCATTCTAAATAGAATAGCCAGCACACAAGTACTGATATCAGGTAGGCCACATACCTTGCTCCTTTCCCCTTCTTACCACCAGCCTTTCCCTTCCTTGTGGTGCTCTCCCCAGCTGCTGGTTCTCCCTCACTGCTCTCCTCATTGTCACTTTTAGCTGTGGCCTTGGAGTGCTTGCTACTTGTTGCTTCAGAAATAGACTGGCCACGTTTCCAGCCTCGTTTGGGAGGGGAAGTTACCCCAGCTTGTAGGGAACAAAGTTCTCTGGCACTCATAATGGTAGAGACAAAGGTTGAAAGGTAAAAAAGCGAAATGCTGTAGCAAGAAACAAGTGGGGGGGGGAAGAAAGACATGGGAGGAACTTGCAATCTCATCACACACTGTTATACCAGGGCAAAGGGTATCCTATTTCCATTTTAAGAAATTTTAATTTAATTAATAAATATAAACTAAAGCTGTGTATATAGTGTTGTGGACAAACGACAATGAATGCATTGTCATTTGTCATCTAATTGCCATGCCACTGACATGGCAATGGGAATGTGTCCCCCATTGCATGAATGATAAATGAAAAACAAGATGGTGGGTGGGATTCCTGCCATCTCACTGTGTGTATAGTAAAGTAATTAAGAAGCATGTGATGTTGCAATGGAAAGGTGGGCCCTGTTGAGGGGGAATGGGTGCTGGGCATCGCTTTATGGGCAGCATGGGGCTGTCATGTGTGCTGGGGTGTTTCTGTGGGTGAGGTGGGGTGTTTTCATGTCTGCTGGCAGTGTAGATAGGTGCTGGGCATTGATTTGTGGGCAGTGTGGGGTTTTTGATATGCTGGGCATTGTTTTGTGAGCGCTGGTGGTGTAAGATGGGCACTGGGCATCGTTTCATAGGTGGTGTGGGGTTTTCAATGGTGCTGGGGTGTTTTTGTGGGTGTGGTGGGGTGTTTTGTGTCTGCTAGCAGTGTAGATAGGTGCTGGGTGTCGTTGTGTGGGCGGTGTGTGGTTTTTTTGTGGGGGGTGGGGTGTTTTTGTGGGTGGTGGGGTGTTTCCATAGGTGGTGGGGTGTTTTCCTGGGCAGTGGGTGGTTGTTGTCTGTCATTAGTTGAATGCAGATGATTTCGTCACCATGGGTGACATAGCGCTTGAAAACCTGGTCAGCAATGAGAAAGGGGTGAGGGACTCACAGAGTTGCAAAGAGGATGAATGATGACAAACCAATGTTGTCATTTGTTGTCATCTCTCCGCCATGCCTTCTCTTTGCCTCGTTGCCACGACATGCTTGCCTGGTCATCTCATTGTTACATGGCTGTTAAGGGGTTGTGTACCATAGTGGTAGTTGTCATCATCGTCATCCTAGCCCATGATGGGTGGTCAGAAGGGGGCAGAGGAGAAAGGAAATGGTGGGGATGGGAAGGAATGAATGTTGGCTTTGTTTGGTAATGCAAGTGAAATAAACAAATGATACATCCAAACAAATCCATTGCATTCCGTTCCATTGCATTCTGTTCCTGTGAATTCTGTGGAACATTCTGTTGTCAATTCTGGAATGCCCAAATTCTGCTGGAATGATAAGGCACCAGAATGAAAAAAATAGCAGGCCTCCCTGCCAAATTTTATTCCTCTGGAATCCACAGGAATGACCAGACTCCTGCAGGAATTAGGGGGGCACTGACAAGACCCCCCAAAAAGATCACAAAGTTAGTTACCCCATTTCTGGGCTGCAGAAACTGAGCTCATCAAACCTTTGCAGAGAATTTGCTGACCACCTCAACAAGGATCACACCAAGTATGGCTGGACCAAAGACTTGGAAATGAATGATGCTGATGTCTGGCAACAATTGGTGGACAACATCATTGTGAGAGATGCTACCTGATGCTGGAGTCCCACTCATTTACCATTCTTTGCTGTTGTATCTGATTCAACTTTGTTATTGATGCTCATCCTGTCATTATATTTTCTTTATTAACCACAGTCCTCAAGTCACATGTAGTAGCATGGAATGAAATATATCTAATCTACACTTTTCCTGATCCTCAGCTTCCTCACCACCCTTGTCTGACCTCAATGCAGCATGCAAACTTCAATGTGAAAGGCTTTTACAAATCTCTATGTTGTATAAATGGCTTCAAAGTCACATCCAGCATCTTTGGGACCTGCAGGTTCTCAGAGAAAGATGACACCTTATGTAGAGCCACATACTACCTGGGATACATGAAAGGGCAATATGTCAACAAACATGTGGGCATGTAGTTTTGAAGCTCATTCTGAGGTGGCAGCAAAATCTGTGATCAGCTTGGACATGGAGACACAGTTCTATCAATTGCATATAGCAGCTAGATAGAATACGAGAATTCCTGCTTAAAGGCCTTGTTGCTCCTCCTTTTTTAGTACTGCAGGGAAACAAAAAAATGGCTTGTATTCAACAAACCCTAGTGTTGAGCTACCAAACTTCGACAAAATCACTGAAAGCGGCATATTTCTAAAAATAAAGCAGCTTCCCATTTTGGTATTAGTGTTTGAGGTAAAAAATGAATAACTACTAATAGATTGGTCACCAGGGTCATCTAGGATTGAGATTGTTTGGCTTGTGGCCTTCATGCTTTGTTTTTGCTTTCAAAGCCTAAAAAGGCTTATTGTGAACTACTGTTGTAACCACACAACAACAAAATTAATATCATTGACTCTTGTAAATAAAGTGTGGCCTTGTCATAATGAAAGGCTCATCCCCAAACTTCATGTTTTTTTTTTCAGCCAAGAAATTGACTGAGTTCCATGAACATCAATGTTTGAGGATTTTGATCCAAGCTGTTTACCTGATGCATGGTAGATAATATGGGCCTCAACTTCTCGGAAGTATGTAATGTACTCAGGACTATTTACAGATCAACTTTGATTTGTAAGGGTGGTATCCATTGAGAAACATTTCATGTGCAAAATATGAGAGTTTGTTGGCCAGATAATTAGCAGATAGTTGTGTTTTATCTACAGAATTTTTTCCTTTTGGTCTAACCAGAGGGTGTTGGGGCACTTTTTCTTTGCCAAAACCAAATAGGGTAAGCCATGGGGAAAAAATGTGATTCTTATTACAACTTGGAAGTGCTGTAAGCTACTCATTGCTTGTTGCAAACAATGACACAGAAAACTGTCATGATCTAATTCTTCACTATTGTTTGTTTTCCTTATAGCTCACATTAGGTAGACACACTTTTACCATCACAGTAAGCAGTACAACTCCAGTCCACATTCCATGAGGCTATGAAGCATTCACTCTGAACTCTTTGCATAGCTGAAGCCAAGAGGGAAGGAGAGGTGAAAATGGGTGGTGATGGACACCCATAAGCGAGAAGTGAGCAGTTACAAGATACTCAGCTGGCCCAACATGATTATGCATAGTGTAGGGAGTACAGATATACAAAGCACTACATGTAGTGCAAGAGGAAGGCCATACTGCTGACAAGATGGTGGTTCAAGACAAAAGATCAATTTATTATAAAAGATATCCAAATCTAGCTATATACCACTGTTTGACTATGGCCTCTGGGCATTACCTTCCAATCCTGTATAACAGGCTGTGTGCAATAATTATTGACTACTTGCATACCTGTGAGAGGACTATGTTCAGTATATAAGAGGTCATGTTGTAGATAGATTCTTTAACTTGACTTGCTTGGCTTTTCTTGCACATGCAGACTGTCTAGCCCTTGCTCATCATCACTTTTTTTTTTCAACTCTTTCCTAACTTCTATTCACTCAGCATCAGACTGACTCAAGTCAAATGGCATAAACTTTATGACATATAAATTTCAGGTGGTATTACAGGAAGGTGGTGTCAAATGAAAGATTGTGATTCTGGATATACAAAGAAGGTGGTAGGGAGCAATGAAAGAGGCACAGAATATATAGAAAATGGGGAGTTTAAAAGGCTGGAAACATGAACATATACACACAAAAATATATCAAAGTACTTGCAATGGCAG
This sequence comes from Laccaria bicolor S238N-H82, assembly GCF_000143565.1. Lineage (NCBI taxonomy): Eukaryota > Fungi > Basidiomycota > Agaricomycetes > Agaricales > Hydnangiaceae > Laccaria > Laccaria bicolor. The sequence continues at coordinate 403,424 of NW_001889908.1, forward strand.
GTTGAATACCACACAATGGAAAGAGAAAAAAACTTCTGCATACCTTCCACAGAAGCATCTGTATTCAACTTCCCATATGGATGAATGGCATCCACTGTTCAAATGGTGCTCCAGCATCCTTCAGGCTCTGAACAGCAAAATGCAATGCCTCTGCAGTTGCATGCACATCAAGTCTCTTCCTATGATCCAAAAGCCATTGGTAAACAAGTTCTGCAACCTTTGGGCCATCTGAGTCTTTCATACTCCACAGGGTCCCAATTGCAGCTTGACATCCAGCTACAATAAACCCTCCTGCCAAATGGAGAGACTCATTTGGTAGATTGGAACTTCCCATAGCTGTTTGACAAGCAGAAAGAAAGGCAAACTGGGATTTTGGAAGGTCTTTGGCAAGAATTTGACTGAGAGTTAGATTGCCATCATAGAGCTGAAGGCAGCTATTTAGTGGCATGTCACCATTCTGCTCTCCATGACATGCAATATGCAACCATTCACAGCTCTCAATCATTTCCAAGACACGGGGAATAGTAGCTTCAGAACCACTAAGAATATTGACTGATGGAATAACTTTCTTGATGGAATGGAGCTCTTTGTTTACAGATGGAAGATGCAGGTGAGGCTTTCCAGGGATATCCATTATCCCAATGGCAGTCAATCCCAATTCAATTGATGATGTGATAGAAGTCTTTGGAACCCTTGCTTTGATCAAGGAATCCAAGGTGGTGATATAAGATTGAATGAACATGCTCTTTGGTGGGGCAGCATGAATGGGAAGAAATGTGAATAGACCAGATGGGCACCACCATATCCTTCCAAAGTGAATGTTATTCTGTCAAAGTTTAATATAGTGTTATGTTTTATGAAAAAATATTACTTACTATTTCCAGCACATCATAAACAGGTTTGACAATGGCCTCCCACAACCAGCTCAACAAATCTTCAAACATCTTGTGTGAGAATTCTGCTGATCTTGGGTGGCTTGATCTTCCATATCTTTCTGTCTGTCTTGACAAAATATTGTGCATTCTCAAAGCTTTTTTCAATGTTTCACAGTGGTCTTTCAGATTGGCAATAGTAGCATTGGGCAAGGGAACTGACAGAGGATTTGATGTGGACTCATGTGTAGAAGGTAGTAAAATGATAGCCTGACTACCTCCAGAAGAGGCATTCAATAGGATGACTGGCCCACATTTGGCTGCCTCAGATAATTTCTCAAATGATTTTGGCAAGAGAAAATCTTCAAAACCTGGCAAGATCCTAATATCATCAATGACATCTTTTTGTCTGATCACAAGTGAATGATAGTCTTCCTTGTTTTCTCCAGAAGGATTATTGATTTCTTGAAGCTTCAGGGAGATCTGTTTCAGCTCCCAACCAATCTTAGGATATTTCTCTAGCAATTGTGTTGGTTCATCTCTGAGCTCAAGCATCTGTCGATAAGTTATGGCTAACCCCTGCTCTAAAAATTCAACTGCACATTTGATGTCATTGAATTTCACAGCAGCTGCCACAGCAGATGAAACCAAATCTGGAATATCCAATTTAATCAAAGAATTGTGGCGATCCCCTAGAGAGTTTCCTATCCACAAAATGTTGGGCAATGTACCCAATGCTAGTGAATAAGCAGTGAGGGCCTCAGGCAAATTGAGACTCATGGCAAATGATGCCCAGGCTATAGTTGCATCAAATTGTTTTGAGGGTATAATAGATGTTGAGAATACTGAAGCTTTATAGTAATGCAAGGCATAGTAGACATTTTCAACCATTGAAAGCTCATTCAAGGTTGAAAATGAGTGAATGTATAATTGTGAGAAGGAGTTTGCCAAGAAGAGGTACAGCATGGGATCTTCATCTCCTCTTTGAATAGCAATCTCACATATTTTTATAGAAGCAACAAGATTGTGAACATTCCCTATAACTCTGTAGATGTGTCCCAGAATTATAGCCAGAGTCTTATAATAGGTGCTTGTATTTGTGAGATTAATACACACTTCTATTAAAGGTATTGCAGCTTCAAGATGAGCCTGATTCTTTGTGGCATTGAATTGGGCTACATGAAGTAGGGCAAGATCATTCAGAATGGATGGCTGCAGGGAATTGTTCTTTAAAACAGCATGCAAAGCATCCCATTGAAGTTTCATAGCAAGGTCAAGATCAGCTATCTTATTGTAGTGTCTGAACTTCTCATGATAAAGATCAGAAAGAACTCCTTTTCCCAAGGGAAAATCTTGATGGTCCTGACTCATGTGCTCCAGGGACTGCTGAGAATATTGGATAGCAAGATCAAGATCCTTGTGGTCACCTAATCTTTTGTATCTGAATGTGAAACCAGCGGCAATATTACGCTGGCAAACAGAAGCATTATAACTTGTTGGTGACATAGATCCCAGTGCCAGTTTATACTGGTCCACTTCCAAGGACAGATAGTGAAGATCCCCAGTTTTATGATAAAGGAAAGAGTAAATACTACCCAGGCTATCATAAAAATCATATCTCAAAGGATCAGTAGGACTGAGGGCTTCAAGTGCATTCTCTAACAGAATCTGACCCTTTTTCAGATCTTCCATGTTTCCCATTGAGGTATATTTTTTTAGATATGCTGTTGCTAGATTTCTTTGTGAATATATCCTTTTTTCTTTGCTAGGTGGCAAAGAGTTGACTGAAAATTCTATGTACTGAAGTGCAAGTTTGATGTTTTCATCCCCTCCTGTAGTTTTATGCTTGTATATAAGGGCAACTCCCAGATCCTCAAGAAGTTCAGCATAAATGGGATCCTCAGGAGGAGCCTCTTGAATAGCCTGCTGAAAATACTGAATTGAAAGCTCAAGATCCTCAAAAGAAGTCGTGAATTTATATTGTTCCCCATAGGCCCTTCCCAGAAGTTGTGTATAGAAGATATGCTCTGAAGTTCCTAGAGAAGTTCTTTGAACTGCTAATTTTCTGAGTGAAATAGTAGTTTCAATATCTTGCTTATTCCCCTTAGATTTGAACCTGTCAACATAGAGCATACTCAAGCACCTCCAAGCCTCAGGTAGATCATGGTGGCCTTCTGGTGATCTTTTGACTGCTCCATGTAGGACATCAATGCCTTTGTCAAGATCCTCAACATTTCCAAGTCTCTGAAAACGTTCACAGTAGGACTGACCCACACCTTGAGAAAATTTGAGAAAAGCTGGATGATCAGAAGAAATTAATGCGAGTGCAGCCTTGTCATATTTATGAGCCTGTTCAAGGTCTCCGAGACTTTTTTGATCTAGGTAACGTTGAAGATATGCAGCAGCAAGTCTCTTCACCCAGAGAGAAAGTAGAGGGCTGTCTAAATGGCAGTCATTAACAGCAAGGTGAAACCAGTGGATGGACAAGTCAATGTAGTCCAAGACTCTAGTCCCCTTATATAAAAGGCTATAGGTGAATGCCAAAGCTTGTTGTCGGCGTGGAAGGCAAACAGGTTTGTCGTCAGCATCGTCGACAGCAGCCTGGAAGTGAACAAGGGATCTTTCTAGTGCCGAAATGTCAGAAGTCGTGTTGAAACGCATATGGTAAAGCCAGCCAAGAGTTTCTTGCGATACCCCATATGGTTCTTTGATTTGATATTCTTTGACAATTTCTTCGAAGATGCCCGGGTCTTCAGCCTGTGCGGCCGCCTGGAAGAGTTTTCCTCAGGTGTTAGGATCCAAGAGAGGTCGAACTGATTTACGCACTGCATGATCCCCAGGAACTTCGAGTCTAGCCACATTCCCCCTCTGCGCCTCCCTTTGCTCAATAAAGTTGACTTCAGGTTTAGACGACATTCTGTGAAGGAGCTCATCAGCTGTCTTTAAGTATCAACGAGGGGCGCCAAGGTCACTTACTGTATAACTCGTTGAATTGCGGTTAGGTAACTTTACGATGAATAACGGTTGTTGTGGTCAAGAGCAAGTTGTGTGTTGCACTGCCTCGGCCCATTGACGCCAAAAGCGAGTGGTGTTGCATTGCCTTGACCTTGACGCCAAAAGGAAATGGTGTTGCACCTGGCTGTTGACGCCAAAAGCGATCACTGACTGTTCAAGGCGCCAAAAGGAAGTGGATCGCACTGCCTTGACGTTGGCGCCCTTGCCAAACGAGGCGAAAGTACCGCACGCGTAACGGATCTGATAGAAGATCTATGGTATCCTAAAAGCAATTCGATAGCTTAGCGATAGATAGGAAATACCTACATAAAAGTCAATTGACCTTTATCTTTTTTGACCGTCGTTTCGGAACTTCACCCCCCCTTCTCCGCTTTCCAGCACCACCACCATCCCTCAATGGGACCTCAAGCCCCGCTCGCACTCCCCGTTTTGCTTCCCAGTCGACTCGATGGGTCCTGACCTCATATTTGTGCTTCGACTTGCGGATGGGAAGACGACCTGGGTCGCGCTCCAGGCAAAGTTTTCGTCAGGGCAGAACGGATCTCTTTCAAGACCGTTTCTTAAGCGCGTCATGCGCTCCGTCACGCCCTCCAATTTCTTCTTTGACAAGGCGAGCTACATGGCCTAAAATCCCATTCGTTAACCTGATGTCTCTCGATATTAATGAAAGAAGGCAGCCGATATTCCCCAACCAGCCACTCCACCCTCGTCGAAGAAACCAGAAGCCTCCTCCGCGCACTCCCACACCGTCGTCGCTCAGACGCCGGGAAATACAGCGTCCTACGCGTCGTCGCTTCCTTTCCCGCAGATACCAACCTCAAGCGGTGTGTAGAGGAAGATCCGGACGAGGATGATGGCCACCCCATCGCGAGTCTGAACATGAACCTCGTCAAACAACTCACGCGGAAATTGTCGCCTGTGGATTTTTTGGAGGTGGTTTAGCCACGCGGTCGTTTCCGTGGGCGTTTTTGCGTTAATGCCCAGCACCAACGAAGGTCCGGAAAACGCAAAATGGCGGACGCTGCCCTGTTCCACGGTGCCTTGAGGAAGATCAGTCGTAGTGTAGTGCGGTGCAGAGCGACAAATTCAGCTTCCAGCTCAGACCAAGGCGGAGGTGTACCAACGAAAGAAAAAACCTCATTGATCCTTCTCCGTTGTGATGAGAAAATCATGTCTATGCCAAAAGCGATGTAGTTTTCGAATCCGTTGAATGCTGGGCCTGGGTCAGGTTCAGCAGGCTTGGGCTTTCTGTTAGATCCGACCATGTTAGTCCGACGTGAAATTGAATGCCAGTGGATGAAAAGGAGTATGTCATACGGTTTAGTCCCAGGTGGTAGTGGTGGTCTTTCGTACATTGTCTTGGTAGTATTCCTCGTTGAGTGTCAATCGATGCCGTTCCATGACTTCACAGAGGGGTCATATACGCGATTCATAATCAGGCCACCGTTACATCACCCCACGTCGATTGTCCGGGGTGTGCGTGTGGATGTGGGGCATCTGCATTACTGAGCCGTGTCACTTTAGGTTAGCTTTCGTCATGCGACGGGATAATTTTAGCGGTGTGCCTGACAGTGACGTTGAAGTGGGCGTGAGTAACAGTTTCAACGATTCGGTGGTGGTGGTGATTTTGAGGTGGTATGCGAAGATAATGTGAGGACGGTGAAGAATTTGGGGGTGAACTCGATCCGGCGAAAACAAGACAACGCAAGCGGGCATTGATGATGGGCGTTTAGCGTTTGACAGACGTACCAATCAGCTAGTGTCAAATGAATAGTACCAGAGGTCAGGTGGTAAGTAAATGTTACAGCGTGCGATTCCATACCTGATAACGAGAGGGCTGGGCATTAGAATCATAGGGGAGACCGCATACGTCGGGGGCGGGGCTAGTGCCGGTTTCCCCGAGGCGCGCGCTTGGAGAGTCAGATTGAAGAGGCACCGGCGTCTAGTATCCTTGAGTAGCCCCGGAGTTCCTAATTCCCGAACGATGTAAACCTTGCGCAAGACCATGGTTGGATGGCGTGGGCGTGTAACTATTAGTATTAGTGATTGTTGAGGATTGCTTAGGAGTCAATGGCTCGAGATCTGAATCCATTTAATATTTATGATGCACATGTAGACCACTTACCTTTGAGGTCCTTGAGCGGGCGCCATTGAAGCTGTCTCGTGTCCAAGTAAGTTGTCGAGTTGTTGTCAGTTGGTCGTAAGATTGAACTTGGATTGAACGCCTCCGTGGCGCGTAAACGGAATGCCGATACACACGTGATCGTTTGTCAGCAATCGTTGATTCGTCATCGTTGCAAATGGATCTTGCTTGGACAATCTTTTGCCATGGCCATGCTGCTTCTCCAAATTCTTCTTCCCGTGGCTTCCCTTTATAGCCCTTCATCAATCGCTTACCACCCACATCCGAACCATGTCCCCAGGTTTACTCCTCAATGATCCCGTCGTCTCGGACGGCGCCAAACCAAAGCTGATAGAAGATGGCTTCGGGACGCGCGCTATACACGTAGGTTCAGAGCCTAACGTCGAAACGGGTGCTGTTATCCCGCCGATATCGTTGTCGACGACGTATAAGCAAGAAGCTGTTGGCGTTCATAAGGTGAGAGGTCGTTCATTGCTCTATTCGTTTGGCGGGGTTCCCTTGGGGCGCTGGCATGATTAGCATGGGGCTATGTTTGCGTCTCCATGTCGGGTTGCAGATTCCTTCTCCACACCGTTTGGCAACACGTCCCAAACTCACGTTATGCCGTATGGTCCGCCCGTTCCCTTCATGTCATCACGTGACATGTTTTCCTGTATGCGCAACGCCTTTGTCACACAAACAGGGCCTTGCGTTGAAAGGTCCTACTGCCAAATTTCGCGTGGAGTCACGTCGAAATGCGCGTTCTCCTCGCATTAATATGCTTTTCTGTCCCTTTGATTTTATTTTTCCCCTTGGATCATCAACATCATGCTAATCACAATCTTTACACAAAGGGCTATGAATACTCACGTTCCGCCAATCCCAACCGGAACGCCCTCGAAGCCACTCTCGCTTCTCTCGAATCAGGGGGCGCGCATGCCCTTGCCTTCGCTTCCGGCTCAGCAACTACCGCCACGGTCCTCCAGTCTCTTGGTCCGAACGCACACATCGTTAGCGTCAACGACGTTTACGGTGGCACGTTCAGGTACATGACGAGAGTAGCGAATGAGAACCAGGGCTTAGAAACGACCTTTGTGGATTTGGAGCATGCAGATGAAGAAGCGATCAGAGACGCTATTCGGGAAAATACCAAAGTTGGTTTCTCTTATTCTTTTTTTTTCCCTTTAAACTGACGATAACAATTTACAGTTGATTTGGGTCGAATCACCCACAAACCCGACCCTCCGCCTCATCGATATCCCCCGCCTAGCCCAGATCGCACGCAGCCACCCGTCCCATCCCCTCCTCCTCGTCGACAACACCTTCCTCTCGCCCTTCTACGCCTCCCCCCTTCTCCTCGGGGCCGACATCGTTATGCACAGTATCACAAAGTACATCAATGGGCACTCCGACGTCGTCATGGGCGCCCTTATCCTCCCTGCTTTAGAAACACCCGCCCTAACACGCGTCTACGAGAAACTGCGGTTCCTACAAAACGCTATTGGAGCCGTGCCCAGCGCTTACGACTCGTGGCTCGCGCAGCGAGGTGCCAAGACGCTGCATTTACGTATGAAAGCCCACGGGGAGAATGCTTTGTTAGTCGCTAGGGCGCTAAAGGCAAGCCCACACGTCGAAGAGGTCATCTATCCGGGATTGGAAGGAGATAAGCGGAACGAGTTGGCATGGCGGATGTTGTCTCCTCATGCGAAGAAGTTTATCAGCACCCGGAAGGAAAAGGAAGGCGGGTTTCCGTTCAGCGGTATGATTTCGTTTCGGATCAAAGGCGGGTTTGAGGCTGCGGAGACGTTCTTGACTTCGACGAGGCTTTTTACGTTGGCGGAGAGTTTGGGTGGGGTTGAGAGTTTGGCGGAGCATCCGGCGAGGATGACGCATGGGAGTGTGCCTGAACGGGAGAGGGAGTTGTTGGGCATTGGGGAGGGGTTGGTTAGGCTTAGTGTTGGCGTTGAGGATGGGGAGGATTTGGTTAGGGATGTTTTGCAGGCGCTGGAGAAGGCGGGGGAGGTTCGGGCGAAGTGATATACCCTCGTTGAACGGTAGAATTGTTTCTTCATTGGATGTATATGTATATTGTTACACGATTGTTTGAAGAATGAAATGCTGCCTGTAATCACATCTCGTTGTGTATGATTTTGAGAATGCTCACCCGAAAGAAAAAGCAAACTTGGTGGTAGAGTGTTCAAGAAATTGAAAAGGGCGGATCATTTACGACGTCATACAGCACGCGCACGGAGGATGGCACAATCTGTTCTATGGCGAACTTGTTACCAGATATACTTTATAAAAAAACTGTCGCCCTTTCCAGATAACAAGAATACCCTAGGAATCCTCCCTGGTCCTTATTTTTTCATCCGAAATACGAGGTGGTATTGATAAGTCCTTGACGAAGAATAGTCAATAACTGTGTAACATGGACCAGTGATAAACGGCACTCACATTATAGGATGGTGCGGTATTGACATGTGTACGTGTCTGAGATTCCAAGTCGATATCGTCCCCGAGCTCGTCTTCTAATCCACACAAGGTGCGACTCCAAGCCTGTTGTAAGCGCAGCACGCAACGAGCAACATCCATGAGCCAAGTGCCAAATATTCTTCCAAGGATAATTAAAAAGTTGAGGAAAGTCTCTGCTCTATCCTCAAGGTGAACTCCTATATATAGGAGGGCCTTGAACACGACGTCTCCAGCTAGTAAAAAAGCGACGATTAATGCTTTTTGAATGGTGGGAGGTAGGGATTCTGTAGGATATACGAATTTGAGTTGACTTTACTTTCCAGAGTATTTGTGCACACTGCATACCGTAGAAAAGACTTGAGGTAACGGGAGGTTTCAGGAGAAAGAAGGTGCTTATCAAGTATATAAATTCTGCAGGTACCCACACCTCTGGCAAAGGAGGAATCCCAGACTGGTTGGAGAGATAGCGTATGGAGAGCGGTATAAGAGAGAGACAGAGTATAATTATTGGTAGGATCGTTTCCATGATGTCGACGTTGGGATGCGCAAGATAAAATGAAGTTTAATTAGCGAGACAAGTGCCGATCGGAATGAATAGGAGCCCACGCATTCATTCACTTTCTATCATTTGTATTCTCTTCCATCATTGATTAAATTGCGCAGCCATTCACCGTTGGTGCGAATGAGCCGGGGAGAGCTGAGTGGGTACACGGAAAAACAATCCACTGCAACCCCCGATATCATTAGTATGACACTCAGTCTGTACTATGTAGTCGTCTCCAGAGAGTATTACCCTAGGAATCCTCCCTAGCCCTTATTTTTCATAAATTCGGGGTGGTGTTGATAGGTCCTTGACGAGGAAAAGTCAATAAAACGGTATGTGTCGCATTAACCACTAATAAACGTCAAATGTCTACACTCACCTCATAGGTTGGTGGGGTGTTGGCATGCATCTGGGATTCTATATCGTCCTCGAGCTCGTCTCCTAACCCACACGAGGTGCGACCGCACCTTCTAGCAAAGTCGAGAAGATCCTCTTGTATGCCCAGCAGATGATATACAAATTTCATGAGGTGGCCGCCAAATACTCTTGAATGTACTATGAAAATCTTCCATATAGTCGGTGTTCTAGTATGCTGAGGGTCAACTCCTATATATAAAAGGGCCTTGAACAAGGCGTCTCCACCAAGGAAAAAGGCGACAGTTGCGACTATTTGGAGCGCATGAGGTAGGGATTCTGTTGTACGTACAAGCTTGAGTGACTATACTTTCCAAGTTGGATAGAGTATTCTGCGTACCAAAGATAAGACTTGAGGTAACGGGAGGTCTCAGGAGAAAAAAGGCGCTTATCAAGAATATAAGTTCTGCGGCCGAAGGAGAGATCTGAGAGGAGCTGGAGAAATAGCGTATGGAGAGCGGTATAAGACACAGACAGAATATTGGCAGTATCGTTTCCATGATGTCGAAGATGGGATGCGCAAGATAAAACACTGGCAAGTAGCGAGACAAGTGCCCATCAGAATGGATAGGAGCCCACGTGCGTGGGTTGGCTGTGTTGCGCAATCTAGAAGAGAACTCAACTGATACATCTAGATCAACGTGAACCCAGTCGCCGTTTGTGCGAATGAGCGGGGGAGAACTGAGTAAGTGCGCGGAAATGAGGCGGTCCGACAGCTGACGTTCATATCCTTCTCCACGACGACTTGCCCTGCAGACAGATCATCATCCAGGTCAAAGCCCACACTCCGACGACCCACCAAGCCACGGGTGGCGTAAACCTAACATACTTCTGCAACGTTGTACCGTCGCCTCGCCGAATCTGACTCTGTGGCTTTGCGTCTTTTTGTCTGCGATAGCGTGAGCAGTCCCAGATTCGGTGACTTTGAAGAAGGTGCAAACCTCAAGAAGTGCCAGGGATTACTAGGCCTTTCGACTTGAATGGCTGGGTGGTGGAAGGAGACGTGGGAAGGAACGGATGGTCGTGGTCGCGTGGAAGGTGAAAGGTGAAGTACTCAACGTCTTGGGATGATAGAACGAATTCGTGAAGTAGGGTGAGGTGAAATGGGGTTTGCGTCGCAACGTGGCGAGGGAGCTGGAAAAATGGTAAATACTTTCACTTCCGACGCTCGCAGACCTGGCACCAATCAACTTAACGTCAACGTACGATGCCGACGACGCGCGGCGAACGCACGGATATCCGAGTGACAAATATCGTTACCACCGCTAGGTATTTTGACGGGGCCGCGTCCAACCAGAGGGATGGACGATAATAACTTAAAAGCTGAATGGAAAGATCAGTTAGTATGCGCACGAAGTAGCAGATTTGGAATGCACACATATATTTGAATTACATCTCGACAGCTGGCATCCTTTCCGTCGACTGAGCCAAGGAGTTCTAAGCCGTTTATATTCGATGCATCTCGCGCCGTCTTGTCACGGTTGCATATCGTCGAACCATATCTCTGCGGGGGGGGGGTTCGGGAGTTAACGTTGATGATGGGGGTTGACGTTGATGCATGATGCAATGATGCATGATGGGAAGATGGGTCGTGGGAAGTTAGAGTCCCGCCTTGATCCCGCCTCCAGCTGAATGTTCATACGTTCACGGCGGAATCAAACACTGCCTGTGCAATTGCACAGGCATCTCTATACCTAAGTTTCCGTGCAGGTCTGCTCTCCACGTCGAGTCTTGGTCGAATCCGGATGGTATCCATCACCCAAATGGGTGTAAGCGAAGGAAGGCGAAGGATGCCGCCGATCAGGAAAACGTCCGATTGAACTTTGGGCAACTTTCGCAACTTTGCAAAGTTGTAAAGTTGCCAAAGTTGCCAAAGTTCGACAACTTTGTAAAGTAAGGTACAATAACTTTGAAAGTTGTTCGACAACTTTCCAAAGTTGGGAATCCATCTTTCGGTAGCACTTTGGCATCTTTGCTTGTGTACTTTAATGAACTTATTTGGTCACTTTAGATCTCAAGGATGCGTGAAACAGAAAAAGGGACTAGCATTAATATTCAGTATCTAGTACAGTAGATGTGTTGTGGATAAAGCCCTGGTAAGACGCCTTCTTGCCTACATCTATCCAGTCGCCGCTACTCGACCTGCCCGCTTCCGCTATCCTATGGAGTTCACTCAGTGGTCTGGAGGAGAAATGAGATTGCACCTGGGCGTATGCGTGGTCGCGTGCGTGTGGTCGTGGTTGTGGACGCATGGGTGTGGAGGCATCATGGTTTGCGATCGTTATGGTGGACACATGGTGGTCATCTTCGTGGTCGTCGTGTCTTGGTTGTGGTACTGGTGGTCGTGGAGTTCGTTTCGTGATCTGGAGGAGCAATGAGATTGCATGTCAGTATGCCATAAAAACAAGGGCGAAACGGCGCACACCAACACTCCATCCTCCCACACTGACGACGAAAGGCTGGATGGGCGACGAGAACTATATCAGAGGAGAAGTCGAATCAATAAACCATCCGCGAGGGAGATAGGAAAACAAACTTACACGATTCACACTCACAACGAAAAGATCGGCGACGAGAACTATATCAGAAGAAAAGTGAAATTATTAACCCAGCCGCCAGGGAGAAAGGTAAAAAAAACCTACACGGTGCATGGGTTCCACAGTTTCGTTTCCCTCACTGCGTATTTCATAAGAGTTGAACGTTGACCGCTTGCAGCTAAAGTGCGGATTGCATCTCAAATGGGTTGCTACCTGAAAGCGATACCCAAAGTTTGTGGACAAGGATGGGGGTAGATAGGGGCACGATCAAAGGAGGACCGTGAGGGTAAGACGGGTGGAGAAGAGGGTGGCAGCCCACCTATCCAACCGGTATCAGCGAAAGGGGGGAGCTGGTGGGGAAGGGAGAAAGAAAGAGATGCAAAAATTTCTCTGCGAACTTGAACCAAGATCACGTGTACTCGTGATCGCGTCATTCTCGTGAGGGCCGGGCACTTCAACTTCGGCGAAAACAGCGTTCATCTTCTTGCTCAGAGGTATGTTACTTTGTTCGTCTATGATTCAGCGCTCGCGCTCAGCTAACCTTCCTATGCACTCTGGTCCTTCTTTGCGCATTTCCGATACGTGGTAGCACCAAAAGAAAGCTGGGAAGATTGTAAGCATTCAGGTCTGGCAGCGTTGCGCTGCCATCTATTGACAACTCTGTAGGTACTCAAAAGAACTCAAATTTCGCCCCGCTGCGAGCCCAATCATCACCGAAACACTTGAGGATGGTGGAATGCGAGGGGTCACGCCTCCACTGAAGACTCTTGAAGTGAAACTCACGCCCACAATGAAAGCGAGGAGGGAGAAGAAGACGGGCACTAGGAAACCAAAGCGGAAAACGAATTAGGATCGGCGGTCCGCAGGTGTGTGAACAGGACCCTCGCATCTCAGTTGAATATGCTTGGAACCAACCCTCTCTCCCGCTTCGCCAACTCAGCTTGCTCAAAAGGTCACATTTTACCTTCCCTTCAAGGAATGGCTGATCATAACACCAGGTCACGCGAAATCGCCGCAGGGCATCATGAGCAACGTTGGGCAGGTAACGGCCGAGGACGGTCAGAGGGAAAGACTGATGGAAGGGAAGAAGGTGGTGGACATAGCCAGGCCGCAGCAGAGATCTCTCATTTCCTCGGCAAAGCCTGTAAGCGTGATACTCCTGGTCAATAACTGACTTACAAAAACCACCTATCTAATGATGGCTTTCGTTTTCAATTTCTTAGTTAGTGGTATACAACTCTTTGGAAAGAGACGAATCAAAGTAAAAGTTGCGTTCTGAAAGTGTAAGTTGCGTTCTGAAAGTGAAAGTTGTCAATTAAAGTTGAAATAGTTGTCGTACTCAAAGTAAAGTTACCCAAAGTTCCCACATCTGGAGTGAAAGTTGTCAAAGTACAATTGGACGTTTTGCTGATCAGTGGGCCAGATCGATATCATGGTAGAATGTTTCCGTCACCTCCTGTCACGAAGGTAAGTACGTCCCGACAGTATCGTGCAACGTACCCTGTCTTATACAAAGCCCAACTTGACACTCAGCCAATAAAGGACAGGAACGGTGTGTTGGTAATTGAGGGTTCGCGTTAGGTGGGAAGGCACATCAACACCGATTGGTGACGAACATTGCCAATAGCCTGAGAGGATGTTCCTCAAATCCCCGCTGAAGAACGGTCTGAATAGCTGGAGAGGTTAAGGCGACATGCAATCAGTGAGAGAAGCTCGACGTTTTCAAGATGATTTCGTTTGTAACAACAAGAATGCCAACAGGTATCAAGGGCGGCTCTTTGCGCGCTCTGATGGGGTCCGAAGCGCGCAAAAGATATTGGTCTTTGTCCATCGAGGTTGATGATTTGTTGATATTTTGGAAACTGGCCAGAGTCCGTTGATCTTTGTCCCATTTGCGCTCCTACCAGTCTTTTGCTCACAAGCAGTACATCTAGAGTGTTGAAATTTTATTGATTAACGAGGTTCAAGTTTTTTTCTCGCGAGGGTGATCCAAGCTACATATCCCCCACAGCGTCTTCCATCGTCATCAACGAGCATCAATGCCGCTTCCAATGCTCAAGGCATGACGCACGCCAAAACATTTCAGGGCACCCACATCCTCTTCTTTTGTGTTGCGGGTCAGAGGCTTTTGTTTTCTTCCTGTCGATCTCTCAATGCCCCCAATGCAATGTAGACCCGCTGACTGCTTATCCACACGTTAACACGGCGTCCGTCACGTCTGGGGGGTCTATGCTTGTCGATCTCCTTGGCATTCTGTCATTACGGCTACTATCACAGATCGTAGTAGGCCTTCGTAGGCTTTTGTTTTCTTCTTGTCGTCTTGGGCCACCCCCTTGGAGGCACTAACTTACGCCTATGCCTTCCAAATCTCTAAGTCGGTCTGGGCCTCCAAGTTCGTGTCTGACGTTGTCAAAGTCTTCGGCGTCTTGTTTTCCGAGACCATGGTTGCAGAAGAACAACAAGTCCTTCCGAGTCGACAAGAAATCTGCCCAGGAGTTCACTCCGATAACGCTCGGCACCATTTCGTAGCCGTTCCGGTCTTCGGGCACACACGTGTCCTCGATTTCACCTGGTCTGCCAAGGGGCTTCAGCGACAATTGAACTCGACGTTCACCTCTTACGCCACCCAAAGGACAATCAAAATTTAATTACCCAAAAACACAGGTCAAAGCGTCGAATTTGAGTCCAGACCCATGGAGGTTTAGGTATAAGACGACTCAACGTCTCCTCTCAATTCTCCAGTCGCAAAACCTCTTTTCGCAACTACACACAACTTCACAAATGAATTCTTTCTCTACCATCTCCACCTCCACCGGTTCCATCCCCACCAACTACGAGGGAGGCGGTTCGGGAAACAACGCTTATTGCGTCATCGCTTGAGTGCGTTCGCTTGCGCTCATTCTCCCAGGTTATATTATTCGTGGGTCACCACACGATTTCTATCATATTTAAATTCGCTCTTACTGATTTCCATTTTTTTTTGTAAAGAACGGCCTTTGAATTTTACGGTTCATGGATTTAATTACTATCCCACACCGTTATGATCATCACTATTTCCGTCGTCGTTTCGGTTTGGATCGGAGGTTGGGAGGGGACAGACTGAGTACTAGCGGCATGCGCGATACTTTTCATGAGTTTCAATTTATTGCAATTGTACAGTGATGCGGGTTTTTGTCAATTACCTCTCAGCCTGCAAAAACTTGGCATGAGATAAATCCGCGAGCCTTTCAATAACCACATTTTCACCCTCCTCCCTGATCCCCGTTTCCTCCCTTGAATTCCTCTGGCCTCTCTCTTTGCGAGCCCTCTCAAAGTTCTCCACCGAGGCTGGCATTGCTGTGCCTCGCCAGGAACCTCTGTCCCAGGAGATACCTCGTTTGGCGTCGTGTGCAACGAAGCCGAATCTTCACGCATCAACGAAGAAGTTGAACGAGGAATTGCCTCGTCGAGAGCAAAGAGAGAGGTGAGGAGAAGTGTCTCAGGCCGCTCAATTACGCATACACGAGGCCGTTTAAGATCATAAGGAGAAAATGGATGGAGAATAGGGACGGACCCGGAGTTGGCGGGAGAACCATTCGGTGTTCAGAACGGTCATGTGACCTTATTATTGCGTCTTCTTCTCTTCCTACTTCGTGTCGTCTAACTCTTCTCAGCCCAACTCTCCGAACCCTATCCACATCGCTCGGACGGCCTCTCTTTCGCGCTTACTACCTCGAACGCGCGTACCCCCACCAGTACGTCCTCTATGCCTTCCCCATAAAAATGTACCCCCAATCACGTTGCTATGTTTTTCAGTTTTGTCTTCATCGCGCTCTTTCGCTACGGTGTATTGATGGAGGCTCCCATTGAACTTGATATTTTGGGAAGAAAGAGGGGCGATGCATGTTGGATAAAGTCCGGGAAGGCAAGGATTCAAAGGTACGTCGTGATTGTTTGATGCTGCAATGTGGCTTACAGTATAATCAGCATTTTTTACATCCTCACCTTTGCGCAACAAAGAAATGACTCAGTGAATCGAAACACCTGGCGAGTCGGTTCCGGATGAAATCCACCACATGATGTCATAAACCCCTTTCCTATCTATTGAAGTCACGCCCCATGACTCCAGTCAATGTAAGGGGTCCGCTTGAGCTTATGCCTCAACCACCACCATGCCAGTAACCTTTTCACCCACATCCCTGCCCGCTGAATCCTTCCCTCTAACCGTCGCGTCTACACCGCTCTCCCCATCATCCCTCCTCGCCTCCGCCTGCCCCCAACAATCCCGCCTCTGTGCCTCCCTCCTCCAATCCTCACTCCCAGCCGAGTCCCACAACACCATTCCAAAACGAAACGGTCTCGTCCACACCATAGTCGAAGCATACAACAGACACAGACACCTCCGCCTCCGCCCAGATGACATCTGGACCGCCATCCTCACTCAATTCAATTTCTTCGTCAACAGGCGGAGTGAGCAGCTCCGGTCTCAGTTCGTTGCCCACAAGGGGAAGAAGGAGCTTGTTGTACATGCACAGGGGAATCGGTATACTGTCAATTTCGGTGCCATGGCGAAGGATATGACGCGGGAGTTGGAGAGGAACATTGTAGATCCCTCTTTGCGTGCGTGGATCCTCCCGAAATTCAGCACGACGACTACGACGGACACGATTGTTGCGTCGGTCATTATGATGTCGAGCATGAAGAAATATTTCGACTTCAAGTTCAGCATTATGTGCGGACTGCCGAGCGTCACACTCGAAGGCGAGCGGGAGGATTGGGAAGATATCTTGCGGAGGGTTGAAAAATTGAAAGAATATGGGGTGGAGGCGATAGGGTGGTATCACCTGCTACGCCCCGTATTGGCGCAGTTCGTGGCGGCGTTTGATAACCCGACAAGTAGGGAGAATAAAGAGTTTTGGGGGAAGGTGTGCCATCGCGAGGGAGGTGGGAGCGGCCCTACCTATCTTGGCGGATGGGTAACAGCGTTTTGCGCATTTGATGAAGACGGGAAGTGGCTTGGACACAACTTCAAAGGAATCTTGGAGGTACGTACTCTCGTTCGTCGTTGCTCCAAGTTATACTCACTCATCTCACATCTAGGCGGCATCATTGGAAGGACCAGACCCTACCTCGCTATCGGCATCTGATTTTTTTGCCACCTACACTCATGACTCAAAGGCTTGGAGTCAAGGCGATGCATTCCTAACTCTATCCGGCACACGATATCACCTTGTTGACACGAACGACATCCCAGCAGGATGCACGGGTGTGGATGTCCTCGTTGACGACAACGGGGAAGAGATTCCGTGCATGATGACTGCGGGCTTATTTGGGACGGAAATCTCTGGTGATGTAGAAGGGAAGAGGGACACGGTGAGGCCAGTTTCGGGGTGGTGGATGTTTGAGAAGGCAGCTGAAGGCGAGGGGAAGATTGATTGAAACGGGTTAGCACTGGCACTTTCAGCAAGTGTAGATTTCGAGTGGTAACCGGTAAATCTTGACGCTAGAAAGTGAAACGTGTCTTGGTATGTTGGCTAGTACTACTAATAAATCCTGATTGCTTTCAAAGAGTTTAGATCATAGCTTGGATTACACTGAACACGGTCTTCGTTGGTGCATTAGATAGCACGCACATTTCATGTAGTTCCCACTGAGAGTGGCTTTGAGTACGCTACAGCTGGGTTCAACTCCCAGACGAAGAATAGCTATAGATCCCAGGACCCTGTCCATTTTTATTGCTGCTTTTCTCGGAATTTATTCCAACCACCACTCCAAGACAGAAAATGCGCGACATGGACAGACTTACAGTCAAAAGGAAGAATAGTTAGTAGGGTATGCGCATGTGACTGAATTTTGTTGGAATTTTGGACATCGTGGGAGCCAAGTGCCAAGTAGGCGCATACCTTTGATCCATGCCACGTTATCTCTCTCTCTTCAACGTTGAACGGAGTCATCTGGCGCCTTGCACCTTCCTCATAACAAACATCCATCATAAGTAACCTGGTGAGAAGGCTCAGTTAGAGTTTTACAGCAGACTTACGTGTTTTCCAATTCAACTACAGCGTATCTTCTTTTCAGGTTCATTTTACTACCCATACGACTCATACCCAAGCTTCTCCGTGGATTACTTCACAGACTATACCCCTTCCTCTTGACGCACTTTGCGGCCATCTCATGTCCGTCCCTCGAACCCCGATTTCTCGCGATACTCCTCCAATCCCGGCTCAGGGTGCTCCTGGAGAGGCAACTATCGCTCAGAGCCTCAAATATGCAGATGAACTCTGCGGTTCAAATTTTGAGGTCATGGAAAGACACTACAATGAAGAAGGATCATACCTTGGTCAGGGAGCGTTGAATCTATTCTGTCAGACATTGTGCGGCCATCCCTTTGAGTAAGTCCACGCTTGATCTTCGCATTGTTTGCTTCTCATGACTCGTTCCCTCAAGGGATGCGAGGGATTACCAGTATATGGATACTACATTTGCGTTTGTAGGCCTTAAGATCCGACCTTCCCATTTCCTTAAATACATAGAGTATTTGATCAAGTTTGTGGTGGATGAAGGAAAGGCAAACGAGCCCATCGCTGAGTTCATCCGCGGGATCAAGGACCTTCCAGAGTGGACATTTGGAGCACAGGAAGAGGTACGTTGACTTGCTGTAACTATTCCCAACTTAGCGCTTATCCGCGTCAAGCTGACTCGCACATGGAGCGTGCTTTGGAACGCACTTTCCTTTAACCCAGACATACCACTATCACTATCGTCCTTCGAATCAAGAGTATCAGAGCTCTTGCAACTTTCTCCGCCCAACGCAGCCAGGATCGCCCCTGGTCTCAAGCTCAAAGCCGGTATCATGGATCTTGAACATCTGGGTATCAAAGTTCGACCAACATTGAACCTCGATGAGCACATGACGTTGGAGGACGATACCCTCAAAGTCCTAAAATTATCACGCGGAACTTGGACTTTGTGCTTGACGTATCACGAAAATCTTGTCGCCAAGTAAGTGATAGCAGTCTGGCACTCTTTTATGTTTTAATCTTCACAACAGAGCACTGAACATTGATACCCTGGGAAGAGAAGTTCTCGGTTCGCTCTTCACCTTATACGGAGAAGCCGCGCTGATGAAAAAGGCCGGTGAGATGGAACTTTTGCTGGTCGAGAGTGATCAGGAGCTCCCGCTGTGGACACGTGTACTCAGCGAAGATTACAACAAAGTCACCCACCGAGTAAGTCGCTCTCGTAGCACTGCCCGAAACACACTTCAATTGTAGGACAGCTCCTCACCAGTCGAATGCTTGCAGTCAGTAGACTCATTGAAAAGAGACGATCTTGGTGGCCCACTCTCATCCGCGACATCAAACTCCAAACATCCACGCAACCTATTCTTTTTTACGGCTCGATCCTTGCTTTAATATCGGTGTTTTCTAATGTGGTTCAAGCGGTGGCAACTGTATGGGGTCTTGTCATTGCTATCAAGCAGCCCGCCGGACGGCCCGGACAGTGAACCCTCCTCATTTACTAATGGGTGTGCAGACCAGCGCTCATATCAGACAAACTAGAAAACTTGGAAGAGGCGTTGGGCTCAACCGGATCCTTCTAACCCTGAAATCACTGTTCCTCAATGTGCACACAACATCAATCGGATGTAATACCCAATACTTGTGGTCACTTAGTCTTGCATGTGCATCATACATAGTGCTGTCCTGAATGTAGGCCTGTCCTGTCTGGAGCGTCTCAATGCATCTCTGATGACCAACACTTGTGATGATAAGGTCCTGAGATTAATAGCTATGCGACCTCTTTTGAACACATGATCACCACGTGGGTTGTCAACGACATCTATCCTTCGCCTCAACATGCACTTCTACTTCTCTCCGTAGCCTCTGTATCAACCTCTGCAATGCACCTCTCTCGGAGGGCACAGAATCATCTGTTGTTATCCGAAGCACCATCCTCTGACAACTGACCTCGTTCGGACAGTGGATGCTGTATTTCCGCATATGATTATTACCTGCAACTTGATGACCGTACGTTACTTATTGGTTACTTCACCACTTGTGACTGATCTATATTATATCGAGTCAGAATTGTTGAATAAAACCTTGAACTTGACCGCCTTGATCACAACAACCATGCCAGTCACATTTTCGCCCACTTCCCTGCGCGCTGAATCCTTCCCTCCAACAGTCGCGTCAGCGCCCCTTTCCCCGTCCTCCCTCCTTACCTCCGCCTGTCCCCAACAATCCCGCTTCTGCGCCACCCTCCTCCAATCCTCCCTCCCAGCCGAATCGCACAACACCATCCCCCAACGAAATGGGCTTGTATACACCATAATTGAAGCATACAACAAGCACAGACACCTCCGCCTCCGCCCGGATGACGTTTGGACTGCCATACTTATCCAATTTAACTTCTTCGTCAATGGACGGAGTGAGAAACTCCGATCTTTGTTCGTGGCGCATGAGGGGAAGAAAAAGCTTGTCGTTCATGCCTCTGGAAATCGTTATACAGTCGATTTCGGTGCGATGGCGAAGGAGATGACGCGGCAATTGGAGAAGAACGTCGTTGATCCGTCTTTGCGTGCATGGATCCTCCCGACGTTCAGCACGACGACTACGACGGATACGATCGTCGCTTCTGTGATTATGATGTCGAGTATGAAGAAGTACTTTGATTACGAATTCTGTCTCGAATGCGGGATTCCGAGCGTTACGCTGGAAGGTGAGAGAGGGGATTGGGAGGATATATTGCAGAGGATCGAGAAGTTGAAGGAATATGGAGTGGAGGCGGTTGGGTGGTATCACTTGCTGCGTCCTGTCCTCGCGCAGTTCGTGTTGGCGTTTGATAATCCGAAGAGCAAGGAGAACAAAGAATTCTGGGGGAAGGTGTGTCATCGTGACGGGGGCGGGAGCGGGCCACCCTTCCTTGGTGGGTGGGTCACTGCATTTTGTGCTTTTGACGAAAATGGGAAGTGGCTTGGACACCGCTTCAAAAAGGGAATTGTGGAGGTATGCTCTTTTGTTGTTTTCCCGATTTATAGTCACCTGCTTTGTACTTAGGCAACGTCCTTGCCAGGACTGCCCCCTCACACCTTATCGGCCTCTGATTTTTTCGCGACTTTTACTGATGACGGGAATTGGGATCAAGACGGGCCAATGCTATCCATCGCGGGAGCACGATATCATCTCGTTGATAGCGACGAAATCCCGGTTGGTTGCACGGGTGTGGATGTCCTGGTTGACGATAATGGGGATGAGATTCCGTGCATGATGACTGCCGGTTTGTTTGGAACGGAAATCTCTAGTGATTTGAGAGACACGGTGAGGCCGGTTTCGGGGTGGTGGATGTTTGAGAAGGTACCTGAACCCAAGGAGCAGACAGATTGAAAAGACGATGTGTTAGCTTGAGTACCAGTCATGAATGTTTTACGAGATTTTTTTGAGATTTTTACGAACACTCGACATCGGAGCGGAGGCACTGTTTGGACTTGGTTTGGACCCAAAGCCAGTGCCAAAACAACAACCAAAAGCCAACTATGACGTTTCGACACCAACCACCAACTAACTACCACCACCAGCACAGAATCATTGTAGCGATCCTTTGATGGACTAAATCAGCGTCTACTCGAAGCCATGATGCCGGTGAGTCGGTCGAGATTTGGCAAACTAACACACAGTGCGTCTCGTCTCGCTTCCGTCTATGTTCCCTTCGCCTCACTCTTACTATCCGAACTTCACTGGGTGTGCAAAAAACCTATCATTTATCGATATCTGGTGCCCCGCGTCTTCCCAACTATCCCTACGCGTGTTCACTGGCACGAGACAAACAGCTCCTTCCGAATCCCAATCCCAACTACCCCCCTACGATGCTCTTCTTGGTTTGAACTCACACAAACGACGATACCTCGAACAGCCAACTTCCCGCATCACATAATATGTGCGATGGGCAACATCTGCATAAGCCCTTTCCTTGCTGCTTCGGCTCGCGAGTTCTAGAAACTCCTAGACGCTAAGACCACGCTCGTTTGGAACTCAGCGATTTACAGCCCCGCAGCACGTCCCGCTCCACCACCAGCCACCACCTTCTAATACCATCATACCTGGCGTTTGCGTCCCTTTCATGGCAACTAGTTGCTCGCGTTTATTTACAGCACGCATTGGGTGCGGGGATTTTCGATTGTCGATCCGAATTCATCAGTGTTTCTACACTCCGCTTGTCACGACTTGTTTGGACTTTTTTCAGCTCGTACGAGCCCAAACGAGTCCAAACGAGCCACAAGTCACAAGTTGACAAGTAGATCCAAAAATCTGACAAGTTGAGTAGCAAGATTGCTCGACGAGCTCTAACAAGCTGACAAGTTCAGAAAAGTTGTAATCTTATTTTTGGTATTTGATAGCAGGAAAGTGGTTGCACAATATTATATTATGAGAGTACGATAATATGTACAGTATTGAACTTGTATTGAACGATCCTTTGCCATCCACACCGGCGACACCGGGAGGAACGCAGCCCTCCCCCCACTGGGTCCCTTCCACAAACTCTGTATATCCCCTTCTCGAACCCCCCTCCTGCTCCTGCGAGCGCATACTAGTACATATGCCGTCAAAACGGCATGCACGGCGGGGTGACGTGGAAATGCTTGGTGTGTGGTGTGGGCAACGGCGATTGGCTGGCGACTTGTCATTCGAAAGGGGATATCGGGGGTTGCTGACCTTTGGCGGCACTCGTTCCTCCATCAATGTTTCTCGTTGTCGTTGCTGCTGCGGACTTCATGGCGCATCTGGAAGGTATTGTTGACGTGTGGCTGGTGCTTGCTTGGTTGCTGTGGCTAGTGCGCGGCGTGGCGGCATTGGGCAGGCGGCAAGTGGTGTTGACGTACTCTTCGAGATTCATACAACCTGCTGGCACGGAATTTCGCTGATAGCGCTCAAGTTGACAGCAACGGAGAAACTGTGTAGCAGCATGCAGATGCGAAGAACAAAATAGAGCACCTATCAACAACAATATTGCTTGATTCAGAAAACTGAGTGGGGGGGTAGAGAAAAGAACTCACCATGGGCCATCCCAGGCACGCTTTCCTCAAATAATTGAAATGTCGAATGAGTGCTGATGATGCGAGAGGAAAAGGGAGAAGGCTGCGAAAATCTCTGTTGACATAACATTCATATAAACAGTAAGAGGAAGGAGGATAAAACGTACTGGCTGGTGGTTGTGGCGGGTGACGTGGCGTCACAACGTCGTTTTGTCGGGGCTGGTGTGGTTGGTGTGCGCTGTGTTGGTTGTGGGAGGCCAAATGATGGTGCCGGGAGGTGGTTGTTGGTGGCGGTGGTGACGCATCGGAGGTGGGTGGTCACTGTGAATGATAGTGTGGTCTTGGTGTGGTCAAGATGAGAGGGAACGTTGAGGGAACGGACGTGGTTACCAACTGTTACATAAGCAACTCAGCAAGTCGAACCACTTTTTTTTCGCTAAGTCTTCACATTGTCAGGCACCTCGTCAGCTTGTGAGCTTGTTTCAACTTGTAACTTGGCGACAAGCAGTCAGTAACAAAAAGTCCCGACAAGTTGACAAGTAAAATGTAGATTTGCTGATGTTGGGAGGATTTGAGGTGGTATCAAGGCATGTGCGCGGATCAGGAGCGAGAGAATGGTCATGGATGGGTCAAAAGAGAGCGAGGGAGGTGAGACCTCAGTCTCAACAGCTCAACTTCTCATCTAAATCTCAGCAGTTTCATGTACCACCTCAACACCAGCAATTTCATGTACCGCCTCTACTGCTTCTCATTCCACCTCAACCTCTCCAGTCTCAGTCTTTTATCTTATCTTATCTAGACAGAGCATTTCATCAGTATGTAGTTCTAAACGAAAAAAATCAATGCATGATAGCAAATTTGTTGTGTATTGGCAGCACACGCGTCAAGATTGGGTCCGAGTCCTAGATCATTTCACGCGAAGATTGGGTTCAACTCCCAGACAGAGCTTTGCAGAAAGGAAACATTCCATGTCTTCTTGTGTTCTTCTTTGCCGTAATGTCTCCGCCCCACGCCCCCTGTTCAAAAAAATGAAAAGAATTCTGGAAAGCACTCGATCTCTCTCTTTGGCTCTAGTGTTGACAATTCAAGCTGATGGTTTGAAGACGTTGTTATCGTCAGTTTGAAACTCTTTGTTGGTGCAATTGGCTATCAAACACTGAAAAAATGGGTACATATGCACGCGAGAACTGGGTTCGAGTCCTGGACAGAAAATGTCGAGCGAAACAATTCTTTTTGCATGAAGGGGGGAGATAAATCATTGCTGGTCCAAGTCCATCTGAATACTATGTAGTAGGTGTCCAGCTTCGAATTGCAAAATTTGGTGTTGGATAGAGAGTTCAAAGATTCATTTAATTTCAGACAATAAAGTTCTTTGTTGGTGCATCAGCCAGCACACGCATACACCTGCATCATAAGTTTCAGCAGACGCGATAGCTGGGTTCGACTCCTGGACGAAGAATTTCGGACACAGGTGAGCAACCTATTCTCTCTCTCATTTCCATTTTTTCGGCCCCACATTTACTGTACAGCACCTCGACGATTTCTTAGTATATGAACAATCCAAATTTGAGGAAATAGTTCCGCGGCTCAATTACCAATAAACGCGAGTCCCGTCCGAGGCATTCAAAACGTTAATTATTTGATCCCAAATAAGGGCTTCGTTGGTGCATTGGTAGCACCGCATACAGGCGGAAAGGAGTTGCCTCCGCATACTTATGGGGTAAGTAGCTGGGTTCGACTCCCTTGACGGAGTCTTAGATAGCGCTCGACTCATATGTTGCTATAGCTTTTTATCCAAGGGCCTCATCATAGAGAGCGAAAGGCATATATAACAATGACTAGCGAGAGAAGAGGGAAAGCATTGTCTACAGAGGGCGCGAGGTATACGGCCGCCTTCAAATTTCGCAGTGTTCATATTATTTTGTCGGCTTTGAGTCTTGAGCTTGAGCTTGAGGCCTTGGGCACCAGTCCCATTTTGCAGTAATTAGATTTTTCAAAAAGGGGGATTTTTTCAGACACTCAGGCGTGATAGGCAGCGGTGGAATGCCACTGTGTAGGTATGGGAGTTGACGTGGGTGAGTTGAGGCACTGTTTGGATCCAGAGCCGAAGCCAGTGTGCCAAAACAACAACCAGCAATGCAGCAAATCCGACGCTCAATTCTCGATGGATTCTTTGTGGATTCCTCGTATGCCAATGTTTTGACATTAACCACCAGAATCGTTATCGCGACCATTTGATGGGGTAGATCAAATCCCACTCGAGCCCATTGAGTCAAGATTTGACAAACTAACGCACAGTACGTCTCGTCTCCCTGTTTGCAGGACAAACAGCTCCTCCCGAATCCCAATCCCCATTACCACCACCTTGGCGTGACCCTCCTCATCTCCGCCGAGGATCCCCGACTCACACAGACAACGATACCTCGGACCAGGCTATTTACGATGGTCAACGTCTACACAAGCGCTTAACCTGCTGCTTTGACTCACAAGGTCCAGGAACTCCCAAACGCTCCGATCCCGCTCGTCTGGAACTGATCTACAGTGGCTCCACGACACAGAACATCCCACTCCACCAGCAACCATCATCTTCTAACACCATCACACCTGTTTGCGTTGCTTCCACAGTTGCACGCGTCGCTTAACAACGCGCAATGGGTGTGGGTATTGCGATAGTCGATCATAGGAGGTTTTTGCATGGAATGGTATCGCTGACCTTGGTCAAGGCATGTGCGCGGAGCTGGGGCGACGGAATGGCCATGGAGGGGTCGGAAGAGAGCGATGACGGTGAGACGTCCGCGTCAGTCTCAACAGCTCAACTTCTCATCCCAATCTCAGCAGTTTCACGTACCACCTCAACCTCAGCAATTTCACGTACCACCTCTGCAGGTTCTCGTCCCACCTCAACATCTCCAGCATCAGCCTCCAACTACCTTCTACCAACCCACCCGTCTGGTCGCATTCCAACATCGCACAAGCGGAGTCAATTATCTCTCTACCACTATGAAAACACTCAACTGCCGCTGCGCTCGTACTTGAAAAAGCGTGGAAATCGGTTGCTATCGCTATGACGGTTGATATTGGTGATGATGGTTTGGTTTTGTCGTCATCGAGTGAACAGGACCTGGTTGTGGTGCTCGGAAAAGAGGGGTGGGTGGATCAGAGGGGGGCGGTGGGGATGGAGCAGAGGGGATGGGGGATGGGCAGCCACAGTTGACGAATGGGCAAGGACGGTCGGTGGAGAATTTAGTCAACAGCAACAAGGGATGGACGGGAGACGGCTTGGACAGCCAGTGGTTCGGGAATGGAGTGCGTCATCAACTTCAACGTTCAACGGTTAATGAATGGCAGGATGCAGCAGCCAGGTCATCAGCCTCAAAGCGGAATGAAGGCCCAGGATGGGGTCAGGCGTTCTCAAGGACATGGTTTGATACTCGCAAAACACACTTCTTGATCACCTATTCCATAGATATCCACGCGAGCAACGAAGAAATCTATTTTTGCATGGAGCGTGGATATATCATCGTATTTGAGTAGGAAATTGTGCCCCCCTGTTCAGCTTCGAATTACAAAATCCGGTGTCGATTGCAGAGGGTTCAGATCCGACTCAAGGATGGGTTTATTGACTTTCAGTAAAGTTCTTCATTGGTGCATTGGCCAGCACATGCATTTGTCTCTCTTGAGGGCTGCATAAACTTCAACAAATGCGAGAGCTGGGTTCGACTCCCAGACGAAGAGTGCCTGTGGAGGACAAATCATATGTTTATACCTTTCCTTTTTTGTTTTTTGTTTTTTTGACCCCACATTTACGGCACCTCGAGTGGCACTTTCTTATATGAACAAGGTAGATTTGAGGAAATACTTGTTTCCGCCACTCAATTATCATTCAAATCTGAGTCCCCTCCGAGGTATTCAAAGCATGAATTATTTGCATCCAAACAAGTGCTTCGTTGGTGCATTGGTAGCACTGCTCACAGACGCAAAGGACTTGCCTCTGCATAGTATGCGCATCAAGTTGTACATAGCTGGGTTCGACTCCCTTGACGAAGTTACATATAAAAACTGCCAGTTTGTGTTGCTATAATTTCTCATCTAGGGCCCTCACAACAGACACTGAAAGCCAATTAACTTTTAAAAAGGGACGAACACCCAGGCGTGATAGACGGTGGGGGAATGGTGCTGGGGTTGAACGTTGAGGCCTCAGCGCACGCTGTTTGGTGACGTAGCATGCTGCGCAAGAGATGTAGGCGGAGAAAGTTGGTGGGCAATATGTCAGTGGAGGTCGTCGTCAGAAAGTTCGTCGCTGACTAAGCGAGTGCGCAATGTTACAGCACCGGCAACCATCAGCCGGAGCTATTTTTGGAACGACAACGTGCACATCACCCCCCTCTGAGGCAACCTAGCGCTCAAGAAGCGCCAGGCCCGAGGTGGGGATCAGAATCCGGTGATGGGCACAATTTATCGAATTTAACATTCAGTACCTTAAATCGAGTGAAATAATTGTACTTACATTAGCGACAATCCACGGAACGTCGCTGCCCTTCAAATTTCGAAAATTGATGGGGGGTCACTTTTTTTTTCCGGCGGACACCCCTCCTACCCTTGGTGCGAGATCCACCTTGATGGTGTCGCGTATTGAGGCAGCAGGAGTGATATCAGCTTTCATTTTAAAGTCCGCCCAAGTTCGAAACGCAACATATATTTCTAACACAAAACTACCATGTCGTCGTTCCAAAACTTCCAGCCCACCCCGCTTTTCTTTCTACTGGTTGGAGGCTATGGGATGCTTCTCACCCTCTCTGCCGTGTTCCTTCACTACAACCTCCTGCGCAACCCCGTTTTGTCACTTTCATTCCAATTATCACTCCTCATTTTACAACCCATACTTCTGGGTCTATTCGCACGTCTTTGTTGCCGCCACCCCTTCAGGCTACTAGCGGAAATCATATTCATTGGTCACGCCTATATCCTTGCGAGATCCGAAAGACTCTGGCCGTCTAGCATCATCAGTACGCACGGATTAACATTTCAACCTATATAATCACTAATATGTTTTCAGCTTCTCTGCCCTCTGTTCCCCAAAATACAGCAATCGTCCTGTTTCTCGTCATCGGCGACATCACCTTCAAGGTCTTACATCGGGCGACAGCTGGGTCTAGAGAGCAAACGCCCCCGACTTTCGTTGAGATCTTCATGACCTATGGGAGACGGTTCGGTCTGCAGATGCTGGCCTTAGGTCGACACGTAGTCGACATTACCAAAACCGTGATGGACTTCGCTGCCGAGGTGGGACGTGCATTGTATGCAATCGTAGGGGATGCCAGTTCGACTGGCCAAAGCGATGTCGAACTTGGGGACCACGTCGATTCCCTATTATCTGCAGAGGAGGTGAGTATCAAGTTTTTTTTTTTCATTTATTAATCCATCCCGCTGACCGACACATCCAGCACGGGAATATCGGTGCGAGGGAAAGCAACTAGACCCAGAGAGGAAGTGTCCCTGACTTTCATTGAGAACTTCATGACCTATGGAGGACAGTTTGGTTTAAAGTTAGTATACCCAGAGGACAGTTTATTTCATCAATGTCATACGTTTCTTCGTCCTCGCGCGACACCGAAATCTAATGGGGTGAAAGGGTATATCAGTAAGCTATTAACGTTCAAAGTGGAGAGATTTGTAAACGACTTACTGGGATGAACAACGGCGCAACGCTACTACTCCAATAACCAGATGTCCTCAAGTGCGAATCGCGGAGTCAAGACCATCATGAGCCTACAATTGAACGCTGGCTGCAGGGGATTGCTGACCATATGGGAATTCAGAGATCATAACACGTCGAACCCCATTGACGCGAACCATCGACGAGCACACCTTCGATATCCCTCTCCTCCTGGTCCATATCGTTCCCTGGCTCTTTCAGCGTATGTGTTTGCAGCTGTCGTAGGCCCTGACTAGTGCGCGTACAAGGCTTTCTCACAGGGGAGGAGTGTGCACCTACACATGGGAAACGTGGTGGCGTGCGGATAGGTGGTGGAGGTCAAACTATGTTTTGTGGAGGGATCATCTTCGGCAACTTTGGACGGAGGCAGGGACTGAGAGAGGAAGCGGAGAGGCCGGATTGGTAAGGATTGACGCCGATGGTGAGAGCAGATGGGAAGGAATATTTGAGAAGGTCCGTCGATGGGTAATCCAAGCGAATATGGGTGGGATTCGAAGAGATGTGCTGTGAAGGATTGAGTGATGGAGACGAAGTAGCAAGCGAGAAGTCTTACTCATATGCTTATGCTTACAGGTTCACCCTTCTAGCCTCCGAGTTTTTGCCCTCAACAATATCTTCTCAACCATAGCAACGATCCTCTCCACCCCAGCCCAGCTTGAATTCTTGAAAAAAAAACCGTCTCATCGGGGCGAGTCAATCGGTCGCTAAAGATCCGCGAGTGATGAATGGATGGATTGACGGAAAAGTCGACACGAAGAAGGGCCTACACATCACTCAGAAAGGCTCGGCGATGTTGATGACTATTTCACGCTTTGACAGTATCGTCAGTCAGAACGAGATCGTTTGTCCCAGGAGGATGCTATGGGAGTCGGGTAGACCAGAAGGATCGCCGGGTCACGCAGATGCAAGGAAGGAGTCGTCAAGATGGAGATCAGGTGACGTGTCTAGAAACTTCGCCCTCTTCTGATCACGCGAAAAACTCAGAGACCAAGAAACGAATGGATGACCTACCGGGAAAAGTAAGTAATGAAGACAGCGGACGTGAATACTACTCACCGATGAATTATTCTTACTTCGCCAAATCGCTAATGCTTATGTTGTTTCTGGCGTCAACACCCCCTAAGTGCTCTCCAAACGGCAGCAAAACGGCGGTGTAAACACCCTTCATCCGCGACATTGTCTTCAAAGCTTTGACATGGGCGACAGCTGGGTCTAGAGAAAGAAATCCCCGACTTTCGTGGAGACTGTTTGGTCTTCTATAATTTGTATGCACTTGTACGGGCGAAGCGATGTCTATGTCGATCTTACATTCATCTTTGGGGCTCCAAGGTGAGTATCACGTTTTCTCACCTATTCATGCATCCCACTTACCAGCACATTTTTTCCGAATTCTGACGTTCTAGGGGCCATTTCCAGTAACGATCACAACGAAATATCGTTGAGGCGTAGTAGGCGTCCGCATTGGTTGTATGCCTCCAATGGGGCACGTACAAAGCCTTGTCGCATGCGAGGAGCGTGCGCCCACGCACGGGAAATGTATGGACGTGCGGACGTGTGATGGAGGTCATACTAGGTTTTGTAGAGGGATCATTCTGGGCGACTTGGGATAGAAGCGGGAATTCAATGAAAGTGGTGAGGCCGAATCCATACTGTTTGAACCGCAGCGACTGTATCCCCACCTACGTGAAGATTGTGAATTTTAGAAAGGAGGTAAATGCCAGTGCAAGAAGTCGCAAAGGAGGAAGGGACAATCATGGGAAGATGGAGCGCGATATAACTGACCCCCACGATGTCAAATTAGTTGACAGTTTGCCGCCCACACGATGTTTTTAACAATCAGGTACCCCGACATATCGCAAAATTCACAGCCAAAGCTACAGTAGGTCTGCACGGCTCACATTCATGACTAGCTAAACATTTCCAAAATTACTGGTAAAAACGTAGTTATACATTTATAATTATCAAGCACCACATAGGTCGGATTTGATCTTGGCGCTCCAACCTTTCTGTCCAAGCCCCTTCTCATGACATGTCGTAAGTGTACAATGATTGATCATTGGGCGTCGGCACCTGATAAGCGATTGGCATAAGTAGTGTAAACGCCATCTACTGTAGTACTCTGATAGCTAGTCGCTGTGCCGCTCCGGTAGTAATCGACTTTTTGTTCTGTCTTTTCAAGTTAACTTAGTAGGCGACGAACGACGTGCAGAAACAGGTTTAAAATTTCTTTACCAAGGCTAGTGATGAAGAGGAAGGAAACATTGGGCGCGGTGGGTAAAGCCGAAACCGACATAAAGTAACTTCCGTTTCATTTCCAGTCGGCACGTTGGCCGAAGCACTCAGGTGAAATACATCCCTTGGGATTAATCTAATTGCAAAAGAGCGCGAGAAGGACAAAGCTTACCATACCCGCCTGGCCTAAAGGGCACGCTATAAGCCCAGCTTTCGCCAACCTCGTGAGACTGTTGCTCCTGCAACCTTTATCTACAAAATATCGACCAAATTACAATCCATTGATGCACCAGCTAGCATATCTGGTAGTTAGAGTTATTAAATTGGTACTTAGACCATCGAGAGTTGATCTTTTTCTTCTTCTTTCTCAGCACAAAAGTTATTATGGATCATAAGAAATACTATCCTTCTATGCCTTTGCCTTAAAGACGTGGATTCAGCGTCAAATGTCATGTCTCTTTGTTGGTGCAGTGGTAAGCACACGCGCAACACACGCGTTGACAATTTCGATAAAGAAAATGTTGCTAACGTGATAGACTGGGTCCGATTCCCAGACAGAGAGATTCCCTGCTTCGAATGTTTTGTTTCCTCTTATCAAACCCTTTTTAAGGTATATACTTCGAAATGTAAAAGTCGATGACACAAGCGAACATAGAGTTTTAATAGGATTCCATGTTCTAAAGCTCGCGTTTGAAAATTGACGAAAATCAAAAATTATCAAGAAATAAAGAACAAACAGAGATACTATGGACAGCCTGGAATTCTCGACAACAGTATGAACGCGGAAAATATCTGATGTTGGGACTGTAAGTGTGCATCTGTTGACCAATATTTGGGGTGGTCTTGTCACACCAGACGGTTCACGTGATTTTCTCCCCACAAAAACCTCTCACACATTCTACCCATCAAACCGACACCTTCGTCGTTGCACCAATGGCGTACGAGTCTCTAGCTTTATCCAGTTACGAACGAGGATTTGTTCCATGTATCTCATCGTCGTAGTGAAACCAGAAAGGCAAGGTTTGGTGGAGGAAACTGTCAGCCGAACTAGTGAGTTTCATCTGCAAAAAGTTCGAAAGCTATATAGGTCTACGAGACCTAAATAGCTTCGTTAGGTAATTAGGTTGACCCCCGATATATAGGTACCAGTAGGCACCACATCTGTTATGTATGTCGTCGTAGGTGGTCCTAGGTTGATAGGCAGTAGACTACTTAAGCTAGGTAGGTCACCGTAGCACCAATTAGAAGAGACAAAATAGGAGAAATGTTTTATTGGGTATTGGGATACACTAGGCTAGTAGCAGGCTGCACATCAATCCTCCTCTTCCGACAACACCAGACCTTCCCATTCCTTCTTTGCTGCCTCTACCTCATCTTCGGTGACCCTAGCAGCTTGAATGACTTGAGGTGCATCATCAGCCTTGGCATGTTTTCTAACGTTGTTAGAATTTGTACCAAAACTGAAATGTAAAAAGAACGTACTTCGCCATTTTGAGCAGATGCTTACGCAAACGCGAAACGATGTTCGCATCCTTCGTCTTCTCAGCGAAGTCCTCAAGTCGTTTGAGGTGAGCAATGAACTTGTTCTTGTAGGTCGCAGCTGAAAACTGGACATCAACATGTTCTCCTGTTTGCCACTCGTCGAGGCAATTGTCAATCTAGATGCTGAGTGAGATGAAGGAAGAAAAAAAGTGTAATGAACTGCATACCACAGTGAGGACCAGTGCTAGAGTAACCAAAGAGAGCTCCTCGTTCTCCGAGAACTCTGGGTTCACGATGCCGTCGTCTGTTTTGTGCTTGAAATACATCTTGTTGACGATCGTTTGAATGATGGGATGACGGTATAATCCAGTGCGATCAGCCAGATTCTATAAAAAAGATGTTGTAGTCATATGAAGGAATCAAAAAATGTAGAACGTGCCTTGTACGCAAAGCCGATGCGGTCTTGCAAATCCTCGACAAGATTGCGGTTGTCGCGCTTGGCATTCGTGGGACTGATCCCATAGGCAGCCTCGACGAGAGGGCGTGCAAGCGTTTTCAGCTGCCCTCGGGCTTGGGAGGCACGCGCCGTGATCTAGGTCCAATATCAATGGCAGTAGATATGAGGAGAATGGTACCCACCAATTTCATTATGTCATGATCAAACTCTATGCGGATTCCCTGACCATTGCAAGCCTCGACCCAAGCCGCCACCGCCGCCTCGCGATCTTCAACACGATCAGGGTAGGGTTCGACAGCTCCAATCTGAGCGCGATAGATAGAAATGGCTTCTTCAACGACGGACTTGGTCACGTCATCGAAGTCTGAGGCGCGAACGCGGCCTCGTGTTCCTGAAAACTCTGACTTTGGTCGTTTGATTATGACCGTTGTCTCAGCGGCTGGGGTAGTCGGAGGTTCCTTCCGGATGCGTGGGTTTGGGGTAGAGACCTATGCTTTGTTAGTGATGGTACAAGAAAGGAGGTCGACAACGTAGTGACCTTTGACTGGGTGCTGTTGAGCTTTGGCCTATGAGTTATCGCCGGTGGGGAAAGGCTTGACTTTGGAAAGTTCTTCAATGCAGGATGTGCATTTGGGTATACGTGGCGTGTCGGTTCTGGGTACTCTACACCGGCTGTGTGGGTCCCAAATTCATCATCGCTATCTAAAAGTAACAATTTCGTCGGATGTAAGTTTTTGTATAAGCATGATGACTTACGCTCAGCATCCTCCACTACAAACTCACGCTGATAGTAGGTTCCGTCACCAGCCATATAAAAGGATTGGGAGCGGGGGCTGTAGGGACCAGGGCCGCGATGTGGAGCTGACTCGGCAGCTTGAAAAGGTTGCTGTTGAGGTGACTGGTGGCTACCACTTTTATGATAAAACTAAGGCAATTGCCTGCAGAGCTGTGTGTATAAGTCCACAAGTTTTATGAAAGGCATTTCATAGATGTGTCCTGTGTTTTCTTTCTTATAAAACCTATGTTCTTTTCATAAAATATAGGCAAGGCCACAGGGTGCTTTTCATAATTAAACCTGTGTGCTTTCAATAGGTATTTCATTCACTGGGTTAGGTGTATTCATTGCCTTTTTCATAATTAATGGTGTGCACTTTCATTGAATATTTCATTAGGAATTTTGGGCACTTTCATTGCTTTTTTCATAGTCAATCCTGTGTGATTTCAATAAATATTTCATTCACTATGTTAGGTGTATTCATTGCCTCTATCATATTTAATGGTGTGCGCTTTCATTGAATATTTCATTAGGAATATTGGATGCTTTCATTGTACTTTTCATAATTAATGTTATGCAATTTCAATAAATATTTCATTCCCTATGTTAGGTGTATTCATTGCCTCTTTCATATTTAATGGTGTGCGCTTTCATTGAATATTTCATTAGGAATATTGGATGCTTTCATTGTACTTTTCATAATTAATGTTATGCAATTTCAATAAATATCTCATTCCCTAGGTCAGGTGTATTCATTGCCTCTTTCATATTAAATGCTGTGCGCTTTCATTGAATATTTCATTATCAATTCTGGGTGCTTTCATTGTGCATTTCAATAAATATTTCATTAGCTAGGTTATATGTATTCATTGCTTCTTTCATAATTAATGATGTGCACTTTCATTGAACATTCCACAGCTTTCATTGGGATTTTTCATTGAGTATCTCAATATTTCATTCCAATTTCATATCTGCCCCCAGGGATATCATTATGATTTTTCATTATATTCCATGATAGCAATAAAATAGCTATTATGGTCCATCCAATGGGTCATTGGGAGGGTGGTCACATGACCAATTTCCAAAAATGGTAAAAAAACCAAAGTTGTAGCTCTTTACCATAGCTTCCTGAATCAGTTGGAATTATGTCCTAAAGTGCTTCCATTGTGGAGATATGAGATAAAAGGTTTTCAAAAGCGCTGCGTTTTTTTTTGTTTTTTGCAATTTTCTATATGAAAAGAACACTAAACAACATGATTTCAACAGATTTAGAAAGCTAAGAGAAGGGGCTACAACTATTGTATCGTGGGAAATTTATCCCAAAAAGGAAGGTACATGCCCTAAAAGGGTAATTGACACTGACAGACTACAAAAGATTGCTGATATACTACAAAAGTAAGTTATAGCCTACAAAGTTTACTAATAGACTACCAAAAAGACTACAAAAGTTGGACATAGACTACAAAAGTTGGACATAGACCACAAAGGTCAGACAAAGACTACAAAAATTAGTAGTGTCTGCTTTTTGAGACTACAAAAGTTAGTAGTGACTGCTTTTTCAGACTACAATGGTTTGTAGTGTCCGCTTTTTTCATTACAAAAGTTAATAGTGTCCGCTTTTTGAGACTACAATGGTTTGTAGTGTCCGCTTTTTTCATTACAAAAGTTAATTGTACCTGCTTTTTCAGACTACAATGGTTTGTAGTGTCCGCTTTTTTCATTACAAAAGTTAACAGTGTCCGCTTTTTGAGACTACAAAAGTTAGTAGTGACTGCTTTTTCAGACTACAATGGTTTGTAGTGTCCGCTTTTTTCATTACAAAAGTTAATAGTGTCCGCTTTTTGAGACTACAATGGTTTGTAGTGTCCGCTTTTTTCATTACAAAAGTTAATTGTGTCCACTTTTCTGACAT
Organism: Laccaria bicolor S238N-H82; assembly: GCF_000143565.1. Classification (NCBI taxonomy): domain Eukaryota; kingdom Fungi; phylum Basidiomycota; class Agaricomycetes; order Agaricales; family Hydnangiaceae; genus Laccaria; species Laccaria bicolor. Next base: position 438,988 of record NW_001889908.1, read on the forward strand.
ATAGTATGTAGTGTGGTTAACTATGTATATATAGGTCATTGGGGATATGATTGAAGGATTGGGATGAGTTGACATTCTGCCACTTATGAATAGTTGCTTTTGATGTCAGGTCCATGGCTGTTGTTCATACTTGCAATCTGTCATGTCTTTTCACATGAGAAGTCACTATCCTATCTAATCAAAGGGTGTGTGTCACATGAATCCTGGATACACATTGAAAAACAGACAGGACCAACCACCTATTTAATTCACTTTTGGTACCTTTAAATCAATCTACTCAAGGCTGACCCCAGTGGTGAAGGCTTGGACAATGACAACTGGTCTTGGTATTGAAAGACATGACAAGTTGCATTGGTAGGACAGAGAATTTATCCCTCCAAAAAAATCATGTGAAGATTGACTGTGGTCAGACATAGGAGAGCAGATACTGATCTGAGTGGAAGGTTGACCAACATCAAAGATAGGATAGTGGCTTCCCATGTGAAAAGACAAGACAGATTGCAAGTATGGAAAACAGCCATGGACCTGACATCAAAAGCAACTATTCATAAGTGGCAGAATGTCAACTCATCCCAATCCTTCAATCATATCCCCAATGACCTATATATACATAGTTAACCACACTACATACTATATGTCAGAAAAGTGGACACAATTAACTTTTGTAATGAAAAAAGCGGACACTACAAACCATTGTAGTCTGAAAAAGCAGGTACAATTAACTTTTGTAATGAAAAAAGCGGACACTACAAACCATTGTATTCTGAAAAAGCATTCACTACTAACTTTTGTAGTCTCAAAAAGCGGACACTGTTAACTTTTGTAATGAAAAAAGCGGACACTACAAACCATTGTAGTCTGAAAAAACAGACACTACTAACTTTTGTAGTCTCAAAAAGCAGACACTACTAATTTTTGTAGTCTTTGTCTGACCTTTGTGGTCTATGTCCAACTTTTGTAGTCTATGTCCAACTTTTGTAGTCTTTTTGGTAGTCTATTAGTAAACTTTGTAGGCTATAACTTACTTTTGTAGTATATCAGCAATCTTTTGTAGTCTGTCAGTGTCAATTACCCTTTTAGGGCATGTACCTTCCTTTTTGGGATAAATTTCCCACGATACAATAGTTGTAGCCCCTTCTCTTAGCTTTCTAAATCTGTTGAAATCATGTTGTTTAGTGTTCTTTTCATATAGAAAATTGCAAAAAACAAAAAAAAACGCAGCGCTTTTGAAAACCTTTTATCTCATATCTCCACAATGGAAGCACTTTAGGACATAATTCCAACTGATTCAGGAAGCTATGGTAAAGAGCTACAACTTTGGTTTTTTTACCATTTTTGGAAATTGGTCATGTGACCACCCTCCCAATGACCCATTGGATGGACCATAATAGCTATTTTATTGCTATCATGGAATATAATGAAAAATCATAATGATAGCCCTGGAGGCAGATATGAAATTGGAATGAAATATTGAGATACTCAATGAAAAATCCCAATGAAAGCTGTGGAATGTTCAATGAAAGTGCACATCATTAATTATGAAAGAAGCAATGAATACATATAACCTAGCTAATGAAATATTTATTGAAATGCACAATGAAAGCACCCAGAATTGATAATGAAATATTCAATGAAAGCGCACAGCATTTAATATGAAAGAGGCAATGAATACACCTGACCTAGGGAATGAGATATTTATTGAAATTGCACAACATTAATTATGAAAAGTACAATGAAAGCATCCAATATTCCTAATGAAATATTCAATGAAAGCGCACACAATTAAATATGAAAGAGGTATTGAATACACCTGACCTAGGGAATGAGATATTTATTGAAATTGCATAACATTAATTATGAAAAGTACAATGAAAGCATCCAATATTCCTAATGAAATATTCAATGAAAGCGCACACAATTAAATATGAAAGAGGCAATGAATACACCTGACCTAGGGAATGAGATATTTATTGAAATTGCACAACATTAATTATGAAAAGTACAATGAAAGCATCCAATATTCCTAATGAAATATTCAATGAAAGCGCACACAATTAAATATGAAAGAGGCACATCAATACACCTAACATAGGGAATGAATATTTATTGAAATTGCACAACATTAATTATGAAAAGTACAATGAAAGCACCCAATATTCCTAATGAAATATTCAATGAAAGCGCACAGCATTTAAATATGAAAGAGGCAATGAATACACCTGACCTAGGGAATGAGATATTTATTGAAATTGCACAACATTAATTATGAAAAGTACAATGAAAGCATCCAATATTCCTAATGAAATATTCAATGAAAGCGCACACAATTAAATATGAAAGAGGTATTGAATACACCTGACCTAGGGAATGAGATATTTATTGAAATTGCACAACATTAATTATGAAAAGTACAATGAAAGCATTCAATATTCCTAATGAAATATTCAATGAAAGCGCACACAATTAAATATGAAAGAGGCATTGAATACACCTGACCTAGGGAATGAGATATTTATTGAAATTGCATAACATTAATTATGAAAAGTACAATGAAAGCATCCAATATTCCTAATGAAATATTCAATGAAAGCGCACACCATTAAATATGATAGAGGCAATGAATACACCTAACATAGTGAATGAAATATTTATTGAAATCACACAGGATTGATTATGAAAAAAGCAATGAAAGTGCCCAAAATTCCTAATGAAATATTCAATGAAAGTGCACACCATTAATTATGAAAAAGGCAATGAATACACCTAACCCAGTGAATGAAATACCTATTGAAAGCGCACAGGTTTAATTATGAAAAGTACAATGAAAGAACTCAACAGCGTCAATGAAAAATTCATAGAAAGTGCATGATAATAATTATGAAAGCTTTTATGAAAGCTCCTAACAAATGTTATGAAAGGGTCCTGTGGTCTTTGCCTACATTTTATGAAAAGAACATAGCCCTCATAAGAAAGAAAGACACAGGACACACCTATGAAAGGCCTTTCATAAAACTTGTGGACTTATACACACAGCTCTACAGGCAAGTGCCTTAGTTTTATGATAAAGGTGGTAGCCACTTGTGTTGAGGTGTAAGAGGTGGTGGTGCTGATCCGTTAGGCCCAATCATCACAGGAGGCCGAGCCTGACCAGTGACACGTCTGATTAATTTGGGTGGCTGTTTGTTGGCCTCGTTGCTGTGGACTTGGAGCTGCATGGACAATGAAAAAAGGCTAGGTTAAACAGGTTTAACAACGTGCTGGTGTAGCATTCAAATTTTCCTTTTCCTGGTCCACCCGATGAACAAGGGTACGTCCGTTTCGGACAGATGTTTTGATGATTGGTGCCAGCGTAACAGCGGTGAACTAGATAAATAAGATGTCGAAGATCAACGTCTTGAAAGAAATGAAAGAAAGAAATATACTCCATTTCCCGCTGAGGCAGGATGATCTTCATCTTCGGATTCAGGGCCCATCTCTTCATCAACATCGCCTGACAATGAATCACGCGCATGAACTGGTAACTTTTGAAAGCCCATGATTTCTTCTTGGGCTTGATGAGCTCGAAGCGCCTGGGTATAGGCCTTGTCCTGGGCTACAACTTGCTTCTGGACTTTTTCCGTGACTAAATGTGAAGGGGCACAGGAAAATCTGTGTGCCATCTGCGGGCACCTGCGAACACTGGTTGCGTGCCAGTTGCGAACCGAAAAAGAAATCTGCGGTCACCTGCGTGCAGAATAATCCGGTTGCGCGCAGATCGAAGTTATTGAGCTGAGCATCTGCGGGCATCTGCGAGCATCAGTGTACCTCGCTGAGATGCCATATTTCTTTGGTATTTCTCAAGTATTTCTTCGTATTTTCTTGAGCACCATGATTATCCTTCTAGTTTAACGTGTATAAATTTCTCTGGTTCTTTTGGAACACGTTAGTTCGTGCCTATAGGTCTGTACTAAAACCATTTTTAGGCAGAAAGGTACAATTTTTGTCTGAGGCCATGACTACTAGTCAGCCTTTTTCTGCTTTAATGGACGCGGTTGTGGTTGAGTTTTTTTCTTGAGACTTGTGACTAGGGCTGGTTCCGTAAAGTCAATGTACTTAGGTCTGAACTAGATCGAAATTAGTCAATGTCAGTCTCACCTCTTGTTCAGACTCACTCCCCGCTCTCTTCTTCCCATCCCAATTTGATTCCACACCAAACGAGGGATCCAAACGTCCCATGCCCTGTGAAGGATCTCCGCCTCGCTATACATCTTGAAGGTGGGGTTTTTTGACATTCGGCAAATATGTGTGGACTCAATGGCATGCCTGCGTTCCTCCTGCGATACACTTGCGTTCAGCTTGCGGTACACTTGAGATGCATCTGCGACACACCTGCGACACATTTAAGATACAGTTGCAATAATTAGTGCCCATTGCGAGACTTGCGTACACCTGCGTGCAACTTGCGCATCACTTGCGATACACCTGCGAGACACATTTGCGAGCATCTGCGCACAAAATAGATATTTGCGAACCACCTGCGGTCAAATTGCGAGTTGGCATAAGTAAATATCAGAGAAAGTAAAAGGAAAAAGAACCAAAACTCTAGTGTAGAACAACGTATTCCGGACTTGTATGGCATATGTACTCGCAGTAGCGCACACTTCGAGTTCTCAATTTAAGATTACATTTCTTTTGATTTGAATTGACGAAGTGCTGTTAGACATCTGTGTGACACCTGCAACACCTGCGATCCTTTCTGATTATCTGCGAGACGCTTGCGGTCACCTGCGAACGGGCGACCACAAGTGGCACGCAGATTTCTATATGCCCAATGTGAAGTCAGTCATGTAATGGTGTAATATATGAATGAAGAAACTGACCTATTTGTTGTTGCTTTGCAGACAGCGTACGCTGGCGGCCTGACGACGTTGGTTCCACTTCAATTGGAACAGCAGCAGTAGCCTTGAGGGTAGATGTGCGGGTAGAACGAGCCATGGCTGAACAAAAAAAATGAGCGAAAGGCTGCAAAGAGTGTGAGAGGGGGATAAAAAATGGTACGCAGAAGTTCAAATGATGGACATGGCGGTTAAATAGTCGGCCAATGTGGCGGTGTCTCTTTTTTCGTAGATCAACAAAACTTTAGGAGCAGACGCGTCAGTAACGTGACAAATGGGGAGTGCGTATGAAAGCGGATGGTCATATGAGACATGATGTTGATCGGGTTGAAACGGCTGGTGAAAAAATTGGTTATTGAATTTTCGTTGAAATTTTTACGACATTACCTTTCATCTGACAAACTCAGCCATGGCATCCAAAGCTGAAGGGACTGCTCGGTGTGGCTTCTGTGGAAAGACCTTGCCGAACACTTCAGCACTGAACAAACATATTAAACGAACTATTACCTGCAACAAAGCCTCGCATCAGGAGTTTGGAACCTATGTTGCCAATATCTGGAACGCACCTCAAGCACCTGCCACAGGCCCATCTGGATTTTCTTTGGAGCCTGCCCCTGAAATGGTTGGACCACCTATACCAATTGAAGGTGAATCTGAAACATCTGAACCCGATGATCAGTCTGATCAAGGTCTTGAGGCCAGTCTTGACATACCTGAACCTCCAGCATCCCCTCCTCCTCCTCCTCCTCCTCCTCCTCCACACACTCCATCCACGACCCGTACTACGACCCGTACTACCAATGAAGAGATTCCAGATCAGGATACCTATCCTGAGTCCCACGTTGAGGATTTTCCTGAAGAAAGAAAAGCCGGGGCTGGCTGGGGTTATGATGTCCCACTTTTTGAACGCATTCGGCGTGAGCAGGAGGAGGGCGGCAGCTCACGGTGGGGACCCTTTGATAGCGAGGAAGAGTGGGAGCTGGCTGAGTGGCTGATTCGAAACGTCAGCCAGAAACAAACCGACACCTATTTGAAGCTTCCTATTGTACGTGATTGCTTTCACTGACAGCTGTCCCTGTGTTTACTAATGGAGTGTCAAAAATAGACAACCAATCGAACGAAGCCCTCTTACAACAATAACCGTAATTTTCTCAAGAAAGTTGATGCCCTGCCGACACAAGGGGCCACATGGACATGCGACATTGTAACAGCGCCAGGAGATCGAACCAATGAAGATGGAAAGCCAATGCCACCAGAAAAGCTTGAGCTGTGGAGGCGGGATCCTGTGGATTGTGTAAAGGAGTTGATGAGTAACCCTGCTTTTAAAACAGTGCTGAAGTACGCACCTGAGCAAGTGTACCGTGATAAGGAGGGGAATATACGTGTCTATGACGAGATGTGGACTGGTGATTGGTGGTGGGACACACAAGTACGTTACCCTTATATCGCCAGACAACCATGGGCTAATTCCGGCAACAGTGGAAGCTTGATGTGGGGGCAACAATCGCCGCTCTGATTCTCTCTTCAGACAAGACTCAATTAACCCAGTTTCGGGGTGACAAGAAAGCATGGCCTGTTTACCTTACAATTGGAAACATTGAGAAAGAGAAGCGTCGCAAACCCTCAGCCCATGCCACCGTCCTTATCGGGTATTTACCAGTCGCGAAGTTGGACAATTACACTGAAGCGACGCGTTCTCAAGAGGGTTATCGACTTTTCCATTTCTGCATGGAGAAACTGTTAGTGCCGCTCGTCAAAGCTGGGGAAGAGGGTGTCAACATTACCTGTGCAGATGGCATTGTTCGTCGGGTCTTCCCAATCCTTGCTTCATATGTTGCAGATTTTCCGGAGCAGTGTCTCGTCGCATGCTGCAAAGAGAGTTACTGCCCCAAGTGCCGAGTGGAACCAAAAGACCGAGGGGAGATGGTGGACTCCTTGCTACGAGAACAAGAACGTAGCAAGACTATTTTGAGTCACAAGAAGAGTGGGCGACGTGTGGCTGCTTACGATAATGAGGGATTTCGCCCTGTATGGAAGCCATTTTGGGCCAACCTTCCTCATGTCGATATCTTCACATGTTTCACACCCGACATCCTTCACCAGCTTCACAAGGGAGTCTTTAAGGACCATCTAGTCAGCTGGTGTGTTGAGCTAGCAGGCAAACACGAGATAGACGCACATTTTCGCAGTATGCCTGGTTACCCAGGCCTTCGACACTTCAAAAACAGGATCTCCCATGTATCCCAGTGGACAGGGCGAGAGCACAAGGACATGCAACGTGTCTTCGTCGGTTTGCTTGTCGGTGCAGTACAGCCTGCCGTTTTGCGGACTGCGCGCGCAGCTATCGATTTCATCTACTATTCACAACTGCACATACATACCTCAACAACACTCGATGCACTTCAAGACGCACTGAAGATCTTCCATGAGAATAAGGACATCTTCATTCGCGAGGGCGTCCGCGAGCACTTCAATATTCCAAAACTCCATCAAATGTTGCATTACTGTGAAGCGATCAAGTCTCGTGGTGCCGCTGACGGTTACAACACGGAGTTGCCAGAGCGTCTTCATATCGATTTTGCAAAGGAAGCATACAGAGCAAGTAATGGGCGGGATTATGAGGAACAGATGGTGAAGTGGCTTGGGCGCCAGGAAGCAGTTGCGAGGTTTAGGGCATACCTCGATTGGTCACTGAGGCGTGATGCTGAGTCCGACGTTGACAGTGACAGTGATGCTAACACTGACAGCGACGTGATCAACGAACCTTTGGCAGCCACCTCCCCAGCCGCTACCACAGCTGGTCTGCCCTTCACTCATCACCTACCCGTTCAACCCGGGTTTCCTCTCACAAACATTGATACACTCACCACTCGCTTCTTCGCTGTCAACTTCATTTCTGCACTCACAAAGGTCATCCGTCGTGCCTACCCCGCACCTGCCCAGCCGCTACTTCCAAACGCTACCGACAAATTTAACGTATATAAGTGCCTATCCATTCACTTGCCCAATCTCGCGGCTGTTGGACGCTTCAAGGCAACTCAGCGTGCCCGTGCAACACCGTTGATTCCAGGCCGTAAAAAGGACTCCCCAGCCAACTTCGACACGGTTCTGATTAGAAGTGGGAGTGAACTAGGGAATCAGGTTACAAGAGGTACCTGCCTCAAAGGTGCGTCACACCAGCTCCCTGCTCATACTCATTGATTTGATATTATCATTCAGGACTTCGAGTGGCCCAGGTACGCGTGATCTTCGCACTGCCTGACCACCTTCGGGGGCGTGAACTTCCCAAGTATCACGCGTACGTTGAATGGTTCAATCCACTCCGTGCGCCTGACCCCGATTCCCTCCTTCACTCTGTCACCCGTTCCTACCAGCATGGGCAACCTCTTGCTGAAATCGTCCCGCTCACCGACATTGTCTCCACCTGTCATCTGACTCCGAAATTTGGAACCAACTGGCACCCTGCTCCTTGGACCAACGTTGAAATACTCGATAACTGGAAGTCCTTTACTTTGAACAAGTATATTAACTTAGGTACTTTTTATGAACACCAGGGCTTCAAGTAGTACTGTAATATACTGATTCAGAATGGGCTATACTTGCCGTCAATGCTCTATGAATATGATGTCCTCGTTTCAAGTAGGGAATGATGTCGTGCGATGCTTACACAAGACGAGCTTGGTCAGTCATAATTGTTAGAACACCCACTTACATCAGTGCTCCTTTTAATTTATTCCTACTAGCAGGTACTTAGAATGTACAGTAGGATTTACTACCTATCATAGCCTACAGAGGTTTGCGCGTACCTATATGAGCCTATAAGACCCACAGAGACTACATAAATACGACCAAACTACAGCAAAAAAACATTTTCCTGATGTTTTATGTGAATCAATGCATCACAATAGTTTACCACAAGAACGCCAGCCATCGCAAGGTTTCGCCTGAAGGACGCTGTGAACACGTAGTCTTGACTTGAGCAAGGAGTCGCATCTGCCCTATCACGCGCCTTCAAATCATCGGCCTTCGCAAATCAGCTATAAACGATGGCTACATGTAACCTACCGAATCGGCATGGCCGATGGCACAGGATTGGGTTGCTGTGACGCGTGACACAAGATGCATGGTGTCCCCTGTTCAACGACGGTTAAGTTTTAAGCTCCTTATTCATTTGTATTCTCATACCGTTCAGCTTTCTCGTGGGTTTTCTGCCCAACTTGTGCCAGGCGTTTTGAGAGAGTTGCACACGTGCTCAGGTGTCAATTTAGGGTGTCTAGCTTTGCGACTATGGGATTCTGTTCTGAGAACGGGGACGGGGGACGGCAACATGCAGATATCAGCGACCAGCTTGGATTCGGAGGGAAAATGAGGCAGGGTAAATGTGTGCACGAGGGATTCCATCTACAAAGGTTTGTTGGAATTTCGTCGATTATCCACTAGGTGTTCAGCGGCATTGTGCCCCCCAGTTTTTTCGTCGCTCGTATCGCCCGACAATTTTTACCCCGCATATGTAGGCCTCCTTCAAGTTCTTGCAGGCGCAAGGAAAACGACGCTAAAAGCGCAAAATGGTGTTCGAAGTTGCTGAAGCACCTTGTTCTGGCAACAACGTACTGCGCTGTTGATGATTGCCCATGCTAGCAATCCACAGAGGGACCCTTACCAAGCTGTCGTGTTGCTCAGCTCCCCGTACGATAAAACGTTCAAATGCCGTGCGGTCAGTGGGTAGAAACGGTTCTAGTAAGTTGTCCATAACCTTCATGAATATACGTCTAACCGCTTTCCAAGGATGCGCCGAGTCCGAGCTCCGGAAAGCCGACGTATTGCAATTTTCAAATTGGACGCAGTCTTACCTATTGTAAGGCATCGTTATCTTCATCATTCCACCCCACTTTTCCTTGTTCGATCTTTGCTCATTACTCAGACATGTAGACCGCAATTCCTGACACTGAATGGGTTCTCGCAAGCTTGCGAAGAAGGCGTTTGGGGAAGATAATTCTTGCACCGCCCCAAATACTAAAACCGGTTCTGCATAGTTTCGCGGAATCAGATGCAGCTTTCTGTTTCCGGAGAACTGCTGACCTCTGGATGTATTTTGAAGCATAGACTTGCACGCGGCGTCTTGGACCTGCTATCAACGCCGCTTCCAGACACGGTGTGCGACAATGACCCTCGTGCGTCCTTTACACTTTGTTGGCTGTCTCAGATCCGGCAGGCTATTGTTTTCTGTCTGGTGACGCCCTCAGCAATGCAATGTCGACCCATCTTGCTACCTTTGCGAAATACACTGCCAACCATCTGTGCTTGTGATCGATTGGGTCATTTATGTTTGGGTCTGGCTTTTCAAATGTACGTGGTTGCAAGCTATCTATTGTTATTTGCTTCTTGTCTTGTGCGACGTCCCCGACGCAATGTGGACCCATCATACTACTTATGTGTGGCTGGTAATAATACGAGTCAGTGATCGACGCTACATATGTCAAAATCTTCGTCTTTCCGAGGCTGCTGCCCAACTGCTGCCGAAGCACAATAACTGCTCGGTGACGCATTGACGCAACATTGACGAGTTGTGGCACTGTTTGGATCTAAAGCCAAAGCCAGCGCCAAAACAACAACCTGGTCAATGTTTCGACACCAACCACCAACTTGTGACTACCACCAGCAGCGCAGAATCATTGTAGCGATTCTTTGATGGAGTCAATCGATGCCCACTCGAGCCCATCGCCAGTGGGTCAGTTGAAATCTGACAAATCAACGCACAGTTCATCCAGTGCCGCACTCGTCTCACTTCCTTTTCCGTTCCCTTCGCTCGCTTTGACTATACGTGAAGGTGGCAGTCATTCTATACTATATCTATGGCAGCAAGACTGGTGAATAATCATGAACTTCACCAGGGCGGAACCAAACTATCACTCATCGATATCTTGCGCCCCGTCTCTTCCCAACTATCCGTACGCGTAATCAGTTGCTGGGACTACGACTGTCCACTACTCCGATTCCCACCACCTGAAAATTCTCACCTCCGCTGAGGACCCCCCTGGGACACAGAACATCCCCTTCCTGATTGTGACTCACACAGACGACAATACCTCAGACAACCAACTTCACGCCTGCAGCTTCGGCGAGTTCTCCAAACGCTAATACCACGCTCTTCTGAAACCCAACGATTTGGAGCGACTCCACGTCCCGCTCCACCAGCAGCCACCACCTTCTAATACCATCACCCACGTTTGCGTCGCTTTCACAACCAGTTGCTCGCGTTCCTTAACAACGCGCAATGGGTGCGGGTATCTGCCATAGTCGATCATCGGGAGGTTTTTGGGTGGACGGGTATCGGTCAGCTTGGTCAAGGCATGTGCGTGGAGCTGGGGCGACGGAATGGCCATGGAGTGGTCGGAAGAGAGCGATGGAGGTGAGATCTCAGTCTTGACAGCTCGACTTTTCATCTCAACCTCAACCTCAGCAATTTTACGTACGACCTCTGCAGGTTTTCGTCCCACCTCAACCTCTCCAGCCTCTGCCTCCAACTACCTTCCACCAACCCACCCGTCAGTGAGGAATGGTCGACTTTGACAAGGGATGGACGGGAGACAGCTTGGACAGTCAACAGTTCTGGAATGGAGTGCATCATCAACGTCAACATTCAACATTCAACGGTCAATGAACGGCAGGATGCAGCAGCGAGGTCATTAGCCTCAAAGCAAATGAAGGTGTAGGAAGGGGTTAGGCGTTCTCAAGGGCATAGTTTGATACTCGCAAGACACACTTCTTGATCATCTATTTCATAGATATCCACACGAGCAACAGAGAAATTCATTAGTGTGGATATATCATGGTTAATTCGAGTAGGAAAGTTCAGCTTTGAATTAAAAAGTCCGGTTTTGATTGCAGAGGGTTCAGATTCGATTAATCGATTGGTTTATTGACTTTCAGTAAAAAAAGTTCTTCGTTGGTGCATTGGTTAGCACATGCATTTGATTGAGCTCTGGCTGCAACTCCCTCAAATGCGAGAGCTGGGTTCGACTCCCAGACAAGGACAAAACAACTGTCGCGTTATACATTTTTATCTTTTCTTTTCTTTTTTCTTTCTTCTTTTACCCCACATTTACAGCACCTCGACACTTTCTTGTTATGAACAAAATGAAAATTTGAGGAATACTTGTTTCCGCCACTCAATTACCATTCAAATCTGAGTCCCCTCTGGGGTATTCAAAGCATGAATTATTTGAATCCAAACAAGCGCTTCGTTGGTGCATTGGTAGCGCTGCTCACAGGTGCAAAGGACTTGCCTCTGCATACTTAATATGCACATTTGTACGTAGCTGGGTTCGACTCCCTTGACGAAGTTACATCTAGAAACTGCCAGTTTGTGTTGCTATAATTTTTTATCTAGGGCCCTCATAACAGAGACTGAAAGGCAATTGACTTTTAAAAAGGGAAAGTTTTACGAACACCCAGGCGTGATAGACGGGGGGGAATGCCGCTGGGTAGTGTCAAGTTGAGGCGCTGTTTGGATCCAAAGCCAAAAACAACAACCCTTCCAACGTTACCAACCACAGTGACATCTAGTGATGTGCCAGGCCCGGCCCAAAGCCGTAAGCCAGCCAGGGCCAGCCTTCCCCAAGCCGGGCCTTCTTGGGCCGTCGTCAAAGCCCAGGAAAGCCCAAGGCTCAGGCTCATAATACATGAAGCCTTGAGCCGTGGCCTGAGCCATGGCCTCAAAGGTTGGCAGGACCTTGCTTTGGAGAGGTAAAATTGATGTGATTAAGTTGTTGAGAATTGTTGAGAAGAGTGGCCTCTAGCATTTCAGGGTGTTTGGTGGCAAGATTGTCAAGATACATCATCGGTCATCATGCTGAAACGTCTCTGGGTCACATGCGAGGTGAACTGTAGGGTGCATAATCAGGAGTGCAAAAGAAAGTTGGTGATAGAGGGGACGTATCGTCTTATCGCTGACGCCTGAGGTTTATGATGGGGAATGACTCAGATTCTACTGTGATCTTTATGCTAAAAAGTTCGAAGCGCCATATTGAGCATATTGCAGATGGATGTCACGGTGCCTCCGATTATATGATATCCGGCTCTCATCTTTCTATTTTGCGTCTTTATCAGCCTCACCTTTGGTTCTATTTACGTGTCCAAGTTTTTGAAGATGAAGAGAGCGAGTTGTGGCTGAGTTTGCACCCATACGTCATCTTTCAATTTTGCTTGCCTAAGATCTCTAATTCCTCTCAGGAAACGAAACACTTTTCTTGTCCCATTCTCTTTAACGCATGGATTATGCTGGCTATGCCTGCCTCTTGGCTTGCTTGGTATGTTGCGGATTCCTCATTTTTTTTGTTTGATTGCTGAAAGTTGTATGATAGGTCCATGATTCTATTTCTCGTATCCATAACATCACTCATGTAGACTACGAGAGCTACCGACAACTCAGCAAACACATTATCTTTTCATAATCCTTCGCGCCTGCCTCGTTACTTCCCTGGTTCTCCTCTTGGGAATACTTTATTTTAGGGTCATTTTCTCGAGATACGGCAGTAATTTGGGTAAGGCCTGGGCTAGACGTCTTCAAGAAAGCCACTGTCGGGATGAATCTGTGCCGAAACCTCGGACCCCACTCGACCAGGGGTTAAGCAGCTAGCGCAAGGCTTTAAATTTAATTTGTACGCACTAGAAGTTTTCAGTGCTCTATTGGACTAGCTTGTTGTCATTTGCACCGTTCTGAGCCAAATTCGTCCAGAAGGCAACATCATTGAATTCCGATCAGAGTCAGATGTCTGTCTTGAAACGATGATGGACGAGGATCAACATCGAGACATCTATCTGATTGCCTGTTTCCATTTTTCCTCCATGTGGCTTCCAGGATGAGACTGAGTTAATGGATGAGGGAAAGTTCAAAGATTGTGCATTATACGCTACACAAACTGTTTAGCAGAACAGTCGAGAGTGTATTTACAAGGGAAGAGGAGGAGCGGCGTGTCACGGAGGCAGAGATGAAGGACTGTAATGCTCGACAAGGGGTCAGATACTGAGAGATGCTGTCCACAGTTGGCATGATGTCGACATTTTCACAACTTTTTTTCCGTTTGACCCATGTACCTACCGCGTATGTGGCGTATGATACTATGCAGAGGCAAGTTATTTCTGTTTGCATGCGGTGCTACAGCCTACCAGTGCACCAACGACACTTTTTTCTGGACTCTAGAACTTCGCACTCTGAATACCTCGGACAGGGTTCACGTTTTTTTGATGGTATTTGAGCTGCGGGACTGTTTCCTTCGAATTGGCTTGTTCATCGAGAAAGTGTCGAGGTCTTGTAAATGTCGGGTTCAAAAGAAGAAGAAAAAAGGATAAAAATACCTCTATCATGGATTGAAACTCTTTGTCTGGGAGTCGAACCCAGTTCTTGCATTTGAAGTTTATGGGCATTGACTCGGAGCCTGGAAATTATTAGCCAATGCACCAACGAAGAACTTTACTGAATGTCAACAAACCAACTAGGGCTGCGCACCATACCCGTCCAAGACGGTTGGACAGGACGTTTAGACGGGTGCTCTACCTGTCGCCGTTTCGATTTGGGATAAGATTCTGATGGGACGGTGGACGGGACGGATAGCACCTGTCTATTCCTGTCACCTAGATGGCCGTCTGGACGGTACGGACGGCGATGCTGTGGGAAGATTTTCTACCCTGCCAACATCGACGTCAACGATGTAGCCTTCCGTTGAATCTGTTCCCCTCTACCGAAATAGGCGTATTGTCCTTCGTCGACGGCGATTTTGTATGGGAAACTGTGTTAAGCATTACAGGCAAGTCCGGTCTGTGCTTCTCCTCCCTCTCACAAACTTACCTTGTACTAACGTTGCTACTACAGATTGCATTTGGCGCTTATGCATCTCAAACACAGGTTTTTCGAGACTGGGGAGAAGGGAATTAACTTGATTGGTGGTCAAAAGGTGCGGTGCCCGTTAAATATGACGAAAGCGGCTCTAACATACTCTTTGCTAGTGCCCCCGTTCAATTCATTAGCCAGGAGTTGCAGTGGACCATGATAGTGAGAGTTCGGCAAGAACGTTAAAACCATCTCGCACACCGCGGATGAGTTTGAGGCATGCTACGTGGAATCCGAGGCCTCCAGACGGTGTGAGTTATGGTCGTGCCGTTGCCTTACCCTCCTGACTTTGCGTTTTTAGGACCTTCATCTTGCTGCAAGCCGTCATCGATTCATTCTTGGTACTTCATTAACCCTTAGATACAGGCTGTCTATATTCATCACTGATACACAGCTGTTGACACCCGTCACCCGTACGACGGCCATCTCCATCCCCGTACCGTCCTTGTCGAGATCCCAAAGGAAACACTAACGGGACGGGGGACGGACGAGACTTACCCGTTTACCACCCGTCCAGTAGACGGCCGTTCCCGTCCAGACGGACGGTGCGCAGCCCTAAAACCAACCCATGAGCCGAATCTGCATTCAACACCAGATTTCATAATTCGAAGCTGAACAGGGGACACAAATTCCTACTCAGAATCAGCGACGATATATCCGCACTCCATGCAAAATTTCCATATCTCCTGATATTTTCTGTCTAGGACTTGAACCCAGTTCTCGCATGAACATCTATGGAATAGATATTTATTGACGCGTGTGCTAACTGATGCACCAACAGAGTGTTAAAGTTTCCGACTTGCAACATCGATACCTGTAAAACACCAGCTCAAATTTGGTGATCCTTTTTCCGAGTGCTGCTTGTCACATCTTCTTTTTCAAAAAAGCGTTGGGGTGGATATAGGAGGCTGACTACTAAATTACAATGAATGAAATGTCTGAATTGAATCCGATCACTGTCCATTCAACATTGAGTGGTTCAACGTGAAACTGGGCAAGATATACACATACGATATCCCAATGGAAGGATCAATAAACTTGCATATTTTTCTTGGGATCCACACAATACCATCCCCCGACAAAATGGCCTCGTATGCACTCAAGTAGCCGAAACACTCGAGCTGCCCTTTGCGACCTATCCGCACGTCCCAATGTTTTCCATCCCATGCGCCTCTTTCCCTCCCACCTGCGACATCATGCCACAAGGAAACACGATTGCCTGTAGACACATAATCGAATGGCCGTGAACGCCTCTTTCTCCTAGTTCGATGAAGCAATTCCCGCTTCAATTTTTTTGTTGATGCGTGGAGATTCCGCTTCGTCGTCCTCGCATGAAGTCGCTGAGGTCCTGAAAGCGGCTGAGAAACATCAGCTTGGTCATTCAATAGTAGCATGAATCTAAACCTGAAGTTAAAGCGACAGCGGCTCTGGCTCATTCAACTCCATCAACCATATCCAACATACAAAGAATGCTCGAGCACCTCCTCCCGCAGCGGAGGCGATTGTACCAAGAGTATCCAGATGTCTTTGGAGATACTTGACGGTATGCACCGCTCTTACGAAGTCATGTACTCAAAGAGGTTCCTGGTGGTGCGATAGGAGCTGCGCGAGATTGAAGCAGTATGACGAGATCAGTTGTTCAACCTCCTCATGCTCCTGCACGGCATCCGTTCTAGCAGCCGAGATCCTCCTTCTCCCTCTTCGTCTCTCTTTCCCTTCCCCTCCTTGCCTCTTCACATCCATAGGACATGCAGTAACTCCACCAGCAGGCTCTGGTGATAAGGATGGGACGAAACACTCTCCACCTCATCATACCCCCACCCTCGTCCATCCACCGCCACACCATCATCAACCCTATTCTCTGCAGACAACGCCTTCTCCCACTAGGCTTCGACATCCTCACACCCTTGGAAACGAATCATCATCCCCACACTCCGAACTGTGTCCTCATCAAGCTGAACAACGGGCGTCGTAGGTCTCACAGGCATTGTGGGCCTGGCATGCACCGTGGATTTCCGAGTTTGAGGAGTAGTAATGCGTCAACGGCGTCGAAGATCTCCCAGATCTATGTGGCATCGGAGGCCTTAACGCCTGTGCTATACCTGTGACACCCCAACTTTGCAGAATGACGTCCCAGCAAACTTGTGCATCGGAGGCACTGGACCCGTTGTTCGTGTGTAACGTCGGTGTTGAAGATCTTGCTGCAAGGTAGTTGTTCTTGTTGGGATGTTGAGGGAGTGTTCAGATGGATTCGGTGCTTGCTGTACAGTGTATGCGTGCGCGGGGTACCATGAGGGCCTTGAGGAGGGTAGCCGAATACAATGGGCAGGCCAGAGGCGGTGAGCTTCAAGCTTCAAGGCCTGTGTTTTGTCGCTGATCGGCGAGTATCGAAGTGTGTCCTTGAGAACACCCTACCCCATTTCGGGGAAACACCCATAGACGGATGTTGCCCATCGTACATATTCTACAATGTGTGAGGTCGGTTGTCCGAGTTACTGTTGTCTGTGTGGGTTCGAGCGGCAGAGATGAGAATGGTCACGCCAAGGTGGTGGAAATCAAGTTTGGGATTCGAGAGGAAATCTTTGTCCCGCAGACGGAGAAACAGGAGGATGGGAAGTAGTGGACGCTGGTAGTCCCGACAAGTGATTACGCGGACGGATAGTTGGGGAGATCGAGAGGGCGTGGGGTATCGATGAGTAATGGTTCTGTTCCACCCCAGTGAAGTTGACGATTATTCTCTGGTCTTGGAGCCGTAAACATAACGTGGGATGACTACCATCTTTCCAAATAATAAGAGCGAGCGGAGGGAACATAAACGGAAGCGAGACAAGATGAACTGTGCGTTACATCAAATGACGAGTCACTGGCAATGGGGCTCGAGTAGGCGGTGATTTACTCCATCAACTTAGGATCACGATTACGAATCTGTCCTTGTGGGGGTGGTTGGTGTTGAAATGTTGGTGATTGCCCAAAGATTGCACCGGTGGTTCAAGTTTTCAACATTCAACGTATGCTGGTTGTTGTTTGGGAATTGGCTTTTGTTGTTTTGGAACTGGCTTTGGCTTTGGATCCAAATATTGCCTCAGCCCTCAACTCAACGCATTTTGCGTACCCAGCGGCATTCCACAACCGTCTACCATGCCTGACTGTTAATTTTTAATTACAGAAAATGGTACCGGCCCTCAAGCTCAAGACTCCAGCTGACAAAATAATATGATCCAAATATGCATCACTTTCTATGCAACTTCGTCAAGGGAGTCGAACCCAGTTAAAGTTACTGCACAGTGCAGAGGCAAGTCCCTTTGCATCTGTATGAGGTGCTACCAATGCACCAACGAAGAAGTTGTTCGGATTCAAATCATTAACACTTTGAATACCTCGGAAGGGACTCACGGGTAATAATGGAACTATTTCCTCAAATTTGGATTGTTCACGGTATAAGAAAGTGTGGAGGTGCTGTAAATGTGGGGTCAAAAAAAAAAAGAAAGAAAATAAAAGATAATATATAACACGCTTTTAACATCACTCTTCGTCTGGGAGTTGAACCCAGTTCTCGCATTTGTTGAAGTTTTGCAGTCTGCAAGATAGGCAAATTAAATGCATGTGCTAGCCAATGCACCAATGAAGAACTTTACTGAATACCAATAAACCAGTCTGTTAATCAAATCTAAACACCTGCAATCGACACCGGATTTTGTAATTCGAAGCTGAACAGGGGACACAATTTCCTACTCAATCAGATTTCAAGAATCTACGACGATATATCCGCACTCCATGCATAAATCCTTTTGTCCTTCGAAGACTCAAACCCAGTACTCGCGTGGAGTGTGTTAACTAATGAGACGTCAGCTTGATCATTCAATAGCAATACGAATGGGTACCTGATGTTACAGCGACAATGGTTCTGGCTCATTCCATTCCCGTCAATCATAACCAACAGCCTTCAATAAATGCTCAGCGCTCAGGCCTCAGGAGTGACTGCACCAAGCATATCCGTATGTCTTTGGAGATGTTTAAAGGTATGCACCAGCTGCAGAAATCCATGTTCTCTAGATCTCCCTCTCATTCTCTCATTCCCTCTCCCTCTCCAACCACCTTCGCCTCCTCGCCTTTTTCACACCCTCAGGAGGCGCAGTAACAATGGGACGAAACACTCTCTACCTCGTCATACCCGCCCATGTCAATCCACCGTCACACCATCATCAACCTCATAACTTCACAGACCGCACCTTCCTTTCTTGACAGCATGCTTCAATATCCCCACACCCTCGCAAACAGATGATCATTCAACCCAACTCGCCGCATTCCGAATTGTGTCCTCATCAAGCTGAACAATGGGCATCATATGAGCGTGTCATGCATCGTGGATTTCTGTGTCTAGGAGTAGAAGGTGGGACGGCTTATGCGTCAACGGCGTCGTAGGTCCCAACGAACTTGTGCATCGAGCTGCCAGCGGAGGCGTTGGACCCTTCATTCATGTGTAATGCCATTGTTGAAGGCCTACCTCAGGCACGTAACGAGAATTACTGCGCGAGGTGGGGTTTGTGCTGGTTGTTGGGGATATCGAGGAAGTGGTCTGATGATTCCGGCGCTTGCTGTATGCATCCGTGGGGTACCATGAGAGCCTTTAGGAGTGTAGCGGAAGGAGATCGGGCCAAGGGCGATGAGCCTGTGAGGAGGACGTGGATGTTGTTGTCTAGGATCAAAGCCAGATATCAATGAGTGATGGTTTGTTCCGGTAGGCTTGCTGCCACAAATATAATGTGGGATGACTGCCATCTTGTCGAATAGTAAGAGTGAGCGAAGGGAACATAAACGGAAGCGAGATGAGACGTACTGTGCATTACATTGTGAAATCTCGAAGTGCTGCTATTGGTTTGCTATTGGTGGTTGGATGTCACTAGTGATGTGCAGGCCCGGCTTGGCCTGAAAGCCACGGCTATGGCCCGGCTTTGCACGGCTCAGGCTTGTCCAATTTCAAGCCTGAGCTTTTTGCAAGGCTTTAGGCTGGCTCAGGCCTGGCTCAGGCTCAGGCCACGGCTCATGGGCTAAAGTTGAAAAACATGAACAAACAATCAGCTACTCTTGAAACGATGTCGCTTTTTATATGTCTTGGAAACTTACTCACCTTTTGAACATGGATATGACTAGTTCGTTGGAGTATGAGTCAAGAAAATCAATGTTATCAATAGTGTTTGGAAGTTAGGTTAGTTAACCGGAAAATAACCGAGACTGGACCGAACCATAACCGATCAGGACCGCAAAAATTACCTAACCGATCCTAACTGTAACTGTGGTCCGGTTAGTGGTTAGGTGTCATCCCAAAATATTCAAGACCAAACAAAAACTGGTTGGACCGGTTATAACCGGTCTTTGTGTCCTAACGTTACACACAAATATTCCCCTGTTTAAACGCTTTCTAACGATCCAAAAATCATATTTTTTAGTGGAGAATTGACATATTTACAGTGAATTGAAATTTAAGTGACTATTTTCCTGTCGTCACATGTGTGATAATGTGACATTGATACAACAATGGCAATCCATGAGAAACGCTCGCAGGTCGGGTGTACTCGACCTGCGAGGTTGTTTATGAAATATGCCGGATGCGTAGGTTGTGATGAGAAAGGCTCACAGATCGAGTACTCTCTTTCTCTCTTCATTGGGCCATCATGCGAGGCGGTGTTTCACGTACACGCGCCTCGCTGGTGCATGCAGCATAATGCTTGTATTAGAAATATAATATAGGTTTGTAATTATGTTAGTACAGAGAAATAACTGGTTAGGACCGGTCATGTAACCGACCACTAACCATTACTAACCGATTATATCGGTTAGTAGCAGTCCGGTTCGGTTATTTTGGGTTTCGTGGCACAAGGTAACCGGTCTCGGTCTCGGTTAGAGCCCTTGAGGGCTCAATAACCGGACCGGACCGGACTTTCAAACACTAGTTATCAACCCCAATGCTGTAAGACTAAATAATTAGCACAACCATATCACAACCATATCACACTTACAACACAAGAGATTTAGTTTGACGAATATGATGAGATATTAGAGTGCATATAGAAATCTGCGAGCCACTTGTGGTCACTTGCGGACCGCCTGTTCGCAGGTGACCGCAAGTGTCTCGCAGATAATCAAAAGGGATCACAGGTATCGCAGGTGTCACGCAGATAGATAGTCTACTACAACATAGTATTTAGTAAATTTAAACTAAAGAAATGTAATCTTCACTTGAGAACTTCAAATGTGCACCACTGCTATGCGATATGAGTCCGGAATACAGTGTTCAAATGTCTACACAAGAGTTTTAGTTCGTATTTACTCATGCCTACTCGCAAGTTGACCGCAGGTGGCTTGCAAACATCCATTTTGTGTGCAGATGCTTGCAAGTGTGTCTCGCATTGGTCTCGCAGGTGTATCGCAAGTGATGCGCAAGTTGCACGCAAGTGTACGCAAGTCTCGCAATGGATACTAACTCTCGTAAGTGTATCTTAAATGTGTCGCAGGTGTGTCGCAGATGAATCTCAAGTGTACCGCAAGCTGAACGCAAGTGTATTGCAGGTGGAATGTTGATTGGATGCAGGACATCTTTCGCCAGTATAATTTATGAATCCCATGGATGAAATGGTTTTGAAATTAGTGAATGTGGGGGAAATGTCACTGAAATACATTGTGAATGTGAGGGAAATGACAGTGATATATATTATGAGTGTCCCAAGAATTTCCTTCAAATCCGCTGACACCAGTCTAATTGAGGAAATTGGGGGAAACGCCAGAGGTCCGGAATCCAGGTTTTCTGGGGAAGTAGTCGGGAAATAAGGGGAGATTTTCGTTGATTTCCAAAGTTGGTTTTCCCCGATGTCCCTCGTTTGGTGTGGAATCAAGTTGGGATGGGAAGAAGAGAGCGAGTCTGAATGAGAGGTGAGACTCCATCACTCAACAATGGCAGACATTGGCTATTAAGTCCCGAAGTCTCTGGAAAAAAACTCGACCACAATCAGGTCCAATAAAGAAGGAAAATAATGGTAAGAAGCCGGTGGCTGACTAGTCATAGCCTCAGACACTTTGTTACTTGTACCTTACTGCAAAAAAATGGTTTTAGTACAGACCTATAGGTACAAACCAACAAGTCCCAAAGAATCAGAGAGATTTGTATACGTTAAACTAGAAGGATAATTAAAATATAAAGAAATATGTTGGAAATATGAAATCTCAGTGAGGTGCGCTGATGCTCGCAGATGCCTGCAGATACTCAGCTCACTAGGTTTAATTTGCACGCAACTGGATTGGTCTGCATGCAGGTGACCGCAGATACTTCTTTTCGGTTCGCAACTGGCACGCAACCTGTGTCCGCAGATGGCACACAGATTTTCCTGTGCCCGATATTAGATCCTCACGAAAGTAATCACGCTGAGGTGATATTGAACGTACCCCACTCCTTCACCACCGTCTCTATGGATTCTTTCCATGCTTCGAGGAGTTTCTTGAAGATTTAGACGACGGTCGGTGTGGTCTTGTCTCGCCAAGGTTGTCGCCTTCCAACTCCTGTTGTGTGATATCCAACATAGCCCCTCGAATTTGTGATACCAACATCCCAGTGTCATTCCATCTCACCTTCCCTTCTACCACCCAGCCATCCAACTCGAAAAGCTTAATGAATCCCTTACTTAAACAATTGACGGATTGTCTTCGCATAAGCTTGGGAGGTTGCTTCTCCCTTGTAACCCCTCTAAGTTACGCAGACGCTGTCTGACGCAGAAATCGGAGAGGCTCAGGACACCGCAAACATGGAGATAGGTCGTCCACTATGATGCCTGATCCAGAAATTCGCCAGAGGCATGCACAATGCCTGTGTTCGGTTTACAAAGCGCCCGTGGTTTGGTGGGCCAAGAACGTCGTTCACGGATCTTGACGATCTGCAAGCGATGTCGGTGAACGCAGTCACCGTTTGTGTAAATGAGCAGGGGAAAGAGCATGGAAATGAGGGGGTTGCTCGTGTGCATCTCCGACAGCCAAGGCTCCGAGTAACCTTTTCCGTAACGAACTTTATACACTTCACAATGTTCTGGGAAGTTCGAATTTCGGACTCGGAGGCACTGCGGACGGAGCAACATCAGATGTAAGCAAGTGGTTTTGTTCCCTTCTCCACCGCTACAACAATGTTTTTAAAAAAACACGGCTATCCCAGGCTCCTCAAAGCCATCTGCACACACAAAGAATCCATTGAAGACCTCAAACGTCCCCGTCACGTCCACCATAAAGTAAATGATGCGGAAAAAAAGCCAGGCAGGATGATAGGCTCCTAGTGGTTTGCGCAAAGGCGTTATCAGCTGAGAAAAGTCCACAACAAAGAACGATACGCACGTCTCGACTCTCAGTTTCGATCCGATCTTGCAGCAGCTGCAGATTCCCAGCAATCACGCAATATCAATGTGCATGATCAAATTACTGGAGTGTATGACCCCATGGTAATAGGATGGTGGGAACTCCAACGCTGAGAGATACTTTGGTAGGTGAATACATGTAATCAAGATCCTAGCAAGATATGAAACTCTAGCTGAGCAAAAGAACACAAAGAGTACGCCAGGCAAACTCACGGAGAGATAGCTCCCATCCCAAACCAACAGACCTATGTTTTTCTTCATCTCCAACGGCAATGCCCCGAACAACATCTCCCACCGGCATCAGCTGGAGAACGCCGGCACGTTTACAGTCTTCCTCGCCCTCTTGTATGCTGTTATCCGAAAGATAGTCGCCTTTGATAGAGGAACAAACACCCGCAATAGGGGAGCGTGACGAAGGGGGAGCAGCGGAGAGCAGAAGTGGAGACTGGTCTATGAAACACTGTTATCCAAAAGCCAGTCGCCTTCGATAAAGTGAATGACCTCGACTTGAGCACGAAGTTGAAATATGAGTGATGCGAGTGTATCCACGAATAAGGTATGAGGCTCTGGACGGCATCATACAGGGAGGGATTGGGTTTGCTCAGTGGATATGAATGAGAAATTGATGAAGTCCGGGGAGTTCCTCACCACCTGGTGGTGCGAAAGGATATGCGACAGATTGACGAAGCCCATTTCAAGCTTCCTCATGCTCCTGAGTGGCATCTGAGATCCTCCACTTCGCTTTCTCCTTCTCTTTTTCCCTTTCGCCCTCCCTTTCCAACCTGCCACCTCCTTCCTCCACTAGTGGCTACCACTATTTATGATTAATCTATGACAACTGTCCAAGAGCCATTGTGTATAATGCCACAGGTTTTATGAAAGGCATCTCATTAGGATTGCCCATCTATTTCATTCAATTTGTCACTGGAATCTTTCATAAGTTATAGGCAAGGATAATGAGATATCATGGGGATATTTCATTAGGCTCTTTGGCCCTTTCATTATCATTTCTGAGACTTTTCATTAGGATATTTCATTAGGCTGCTTCGCCTTTTCATTACCATTTCATAGAATTTTCATTAGGATATTTCATTAGGCTCCTTGGCACTTTCATTACCATTTCTTAGAATTTTCATTAGGATATTTCATTAGGCTCCTTGGCACTTTCATTACCATTTCTTAGAATTTTCATTAGGATATTTCATTAGGCTCCTGCGCTTTTTCATTATCATTTCTTAGAATTTTCATTAGGATATTTCATTAGGCTCCTGTGCTTTTTCATTACCATTTCATAGAATTTTCATTAGGATATTTCATTAGGCTGCTTCGCGTTTTCATTATCATTTCTTAGAATTTTCATTAGGATATTTCATTAGGCTCCTGCGCTTTTTCATTAGGATATTTCATTAGGCCCTTTGGCACTTTCATTACTGAAAACTATATAATAATGATGATATGTATCACATGGGTTGTTGGGAGGGTGGTCACATGACCAATTACCAAAAATAGTCAAAAAGCGAAAGTTGTACCCCTGCACTGTAGCTTCCCGAATCTGGTTGAATTATGTTCTGAAGTGCTCCTGTTGTGGAGATATAAGGTAAAAGAATTCCAAAAGCATTGTGTTTTTTTTGGTTTTTTGCATTTTTCTTCATGAAAACAAAACCAAATAACATGATTCCAACACATTTAGAAAGCTAGATGAAAGGGCAACAAATATCATATCATGGGAAAATTGACCAAAAAAGGAAGGTGCATTCCCTAAAAGAGCAATCAACACTGACAGACTACAAGAGTCAGATATAGACTACCAAGTTTACTGATAGACTACAAAAGACTACAAAAGTCAGACTTAGACTACAAAAGCTTGGACTTAGACTACAAAATTAGGGTTACATTAAAAGGTTTTGTAGTGTCCGCTTTTTCATTAGAAAAGTTTATAGTGTCCGCTTTTTTAGACTATAAAAGTTTGTAGTGTGTGCCTTTTCATTAGAAAAGTTTGTAGTGTCCGCTTTTCAGACTACAAAAGTTTGTAGTGTCCGCTTTTTCATTAGAAAAGTTTGTAGTGTCTGCTTTTTGAGGCTACAAAAAGTTTGTAGTTGACATATAGTTTATAGTGTCCTTGACTCTGTATAGGTTATGGGGATGAGGTTAAAGGATTGACATGATTTTACATATTGCCATTGCTGCAGCATTTACTTTTGACATCATGTACAAATTGTCTTTCACATCAAGAAAGGCTATTCTATGCCTTCATATTGATAGCTACTGTCCTATCTCAAACCATACTTGTAGGTTTATGGGGAACTGGCTAACGGATTCACATGACTTTACATATTGATTGCTATTGCCACATCATCAGCTTTTCACATCATGCCCAAGTTGGCTTTCAAGCCAGAAAAAGCCATTCATAGTAATATCTACTGTTCTGTCTCAATACATTGTTAACTTACATCATGGCCTGACTTAAGGATACATCCAGGGACCAATCAGCTCATCCTATTGCCCTGAAAGAGCTGATATCACAGTTGACTAGGTTTGGGACAGGCAAGTAGCTATCAATGTGAAAGCAGACAGACCAGCAACTATCAATGTGAAATCAGAGAATAGCCTGTCCTGATGTGAAAGGCAACTTGGGTATGATGTCAAAAACTAATCATTTGGCAGTAGTAATATGTAAAGCAATTTAATCCTTCAAACCATATCCACATGGACCTAGAACCATGATTTGAGATAGGACAGTAGCTATCAATATGAAGGCATAGAATAGCCTTTCTTGATGTGAAAGACAATTTGTACATGATTTCAAAAGTAAATGCTGCAGCAATGGCAATATGTAAAATCATGTCAATCCTTTAACCTCATCCCCATAACCTATACAGAGTCAAGGACACTATAAACTATATGTCAACTACAAACTTTTGTAGCCTCAAAAAGCAGACACTACAAACTTTTCTAATGAAAAAGCGGACACTACAAACTTTTGTAGTCTGAAAAGCGGACACTACAAACTTTTCTAATGAAAAGGCACACTACAAACTTTTGTAGTCTAAAAAAGCGGACACTATAAACTTTTCTAATGAAAAAGCGGACACTACAAAACCTTTTAATGTAACCCTAATTTTGTAGTCTAAGTCCAAGCTTTTGTAGTCTAAGTCTGACTTTTGTAGTCTTTTGTAGTCTATCAGTAAACTTGGTAGTCTATATCTGACTCTTGTAGTCTGTCAGTGTTGATTGCTCTTTTAGGGAATGCACCTTCCTTTTTTGGTCAATTTTCCCATGATATGATATTTGTTGCCCTTTCATCTAGCTTTCTAAATGTGTTGGAATCATGTTATTTGGTTTTGTTTTCATGAAGAAAAATGCAAAAAACCAAAAAAAACACAATGCTTTTGGAATTCTTTTACCTTATATCTCCACAACAGGAGCACTTCAGAACATAATTCAACCAGATTCGGGAAGCTACAGTGCAGGGGTACAACTTTCGCTTTTTTGACTATTTTTGGTAATTGGTCATGTGACCACCCTCCCAACAACCCATGTGATACATATCATCATTATTATATAGTTTTCGGTAATGAAAGTGCCAAAGGGCCTAATGAAATATCCTAATGAAAAATCTAAGAAATAGTAATGAAAGTGCCAGGGAGCCTAATGAGAAGTGATGAAATTGTCAAGGTGCTCAATGAAATATCCTAAAAGAAATGGTAATGAAAGGGCCAGATGCCCCAATGAAATCTCCCAATGAAAAATCTAATGAAATGGTCAAGGAGTGTAATGAAATATCCTAATGAAAGCGCCAAGAAGCATTCTAATGAAAATTCAATGAAATGGTAATGAAAGGGTCAAGGAGCTGAATGAAATATCCCAATGAAAATTCCAAGAAAACCTAATGAAAGTGCCAAGGAGCCTAATGAAATATCCTAATGAGAAATATAAAAAATTGTAATGAAAAAGCGCAGGAGCCTAATGAAATATCCTAATGAAAATTCTAAGAAATGGTAATGAAAAAGTGCAGGAGCCTAATGAAATATCCTAATGAAAATTCTAAGAAATGATAATGAAAAAGCGCAGGAGCCTAATGAAATATCATAATGAAAATTCCTTTGAAATGGTAATGAAATATCCTAATGAAAATTCTAAGAAATGATAATGAAAAAGCGCAGGAGCGTAATGAAATATCCTAATGAAAAGTCTCAGAAATGATAATGAAAGGGCCAAAGAGCCTAATGAAATATCCCCATGATATCTCATTATCCTTGTCTATAACTTATGAAAGATTCCAGTGATAAATTGAATGAAATAGATGGGCAATGCTAATGAGATGCCTTTCATAAAACCAGTGGCATTATACACAATGGCTCTTGGACAGTTGTCATAGATTAATCATAAAAGTGGTAGCCACCAGTCCTTCCTCGCCCTCCTCACATCCTCAGGAGACGCAGTAAGACCACCAGCGGGCTCTGATGATGATGAAATGGGGACGAAACACTCTCCACCTCCCCATACCACTTTCGATGTCCATCCACCATCTCACCATTGTCAACCTCATCCTCAACAGACCGTACCTTCTCTTTCACGAGAGGCTTCGACATGCTCACACCCTCCGCTCTCACAAACGAATCATCATCCAGACCAATCCCCGCATTTCGAACTGTGTCCTCGTCAAGCTGAACAACGGTTGTCGTAGGTCTCGCAGGCGTCGTGGGCCTAGTATGCAGCATAGTTTTCTAAGTTGGAGGAGTAGCAGGCTGGACGGCTTCACGTGTCGATGGCGTCGTAGGCTCCCACATTTCTGGGGGGAAAGGGGTCGTAAGCCGCAGAGCCTTCCTGCACCTGCAACCCCGACTTTATCCGACCAAACCTGGAGCGAGGTGGCAACGGCATTGGTTAACGTTGACCGGGACCCGTCATTCATGTGTAACATCGTCGTTCAAAACCATCAAGCCCGTTACGAGATTTGCTCTTGGAGGTGGGGTTTGTGCGTGGTTGTTGGGGATGCAGAGGGAGTGGTTTGATGGGTGCGGCGCTTGCTGTATGCGTACGTGTATGTGGGGTACCATGAAGATTTTAGGGAGGGAGCTGGGCAGGCCGGGGGAGTTGAGATTTTGTGGAGGATGTGGTTGTTGTTATCTAGGATGAAGGCCCATGTTTCGTTGCTGATTGGTAGGTATGAAAGACGACGCTCGACCTCGTGGATCCCGTTGAATTGGCTGGTGGCCCATCCCCTTCAATAACCGTTGATGCATTGATGTCCGACTGCTGCTCCTGACGGTGAGAGCCAATGAGAGGAAAGATTCGGGAAGGTTCATCAGAGCGAGTGAGTGATCTGAGGAGTTGTGCTGTGAAGGATTGAGTGACGGACACGAATTAGTACACGATGAGTGGTACCCATCCATATGCTTATATCTTCCTTCCAACCTCCGAAATCTCTTATGAACCCACCCCAGCCCCAGTTTGAAGTCTTCAAAAAAAAAATCATCCAATGAGTTAATCAGTCACTAGAAATCCATACGCGATGTCGATGAACTAGGATCTCCACGGATTGACGGAAAAGTCCATGCGAAGAGGGGTCTCAGAGAGATTTGGAGATGTCGATGACTATTTCACGCTTCGACGATTTTGTCTGTTAAAACGAGGTCGGTGTCCCAGGATGGCGCTATGGGATTTGGGTAGAACAAGAAGGAATGGCGGATCGCCTGGGACACACGGATGTGAGGAATGAAGTGAAGAGGATGGATGTCGTCGTAGATCAGATCAGATTCAGGACGCTCATGTGACCGACTTGATCACGCAAAGTTGAAAAAGATTGGACTCTTTCTCCCCTCTTTATGGCGAGTGATGCGTCGCAAAACTCACCCATGAACTTTCCGTAACTCCACACTCCTCAATAGACTTTCCTTGAACATGAGTTTGCTCTGTTTTCCGATGAGTCTGTCTGATAGTGGGTCCAAGGCCTCCAGCCGTTCCCTCGCATCTCTCTTCTTCATTTTCTTCGCACCTCACTGACCTCCCCCCTCCAAATACAGACATCCCAGAAGCTCTTGAAGTGTGTGGGGTGTGTTATGCATTGGTTATGTGGGCATGGAGAAAGTTGTGGGCCGCGGGCGGGGCTGGAAGATTGGGAGGAGGAGGGATCAGATGTTGGGCAGGGCAACGGGGAGGAGGAGGGGGGAACAGATTCAAGACGGATACGCTTTAGGATGGATACAGATGTTTGTATCCCGGGGCGGGACAACGACCTCTAGATCTCCTCCCAGTCTGACTCGCTCGATGCTTACTTCCCTTTCTTTCCGCAGCAACTAGCCCCATCCATCAAACCGGGGCATAAGCTTACAAGATCCGCATTCACTTCTCCCCTGCCCACCTACCACACCTAATTGTTACATTCTTCTATATCTAACCTCGCTTTTGTTTTGTAGAGGAACGTATTGTTGCCACTGGGGGGCATTGGATATGCGCTTAGTTGGGCAGGAGCAAATGTTGCGATGATCTACAGGTCCGTCACATGCAAATACTCAACCGACTTTCCCTGATCATCTTGCACCTCCAAAGTTTTCGATCATGTTCTCACGCCTCACGTAACTTTCCCGACACTCATTTTACGTGTACAAATCCGATGTTTCGGATACCGACCTCATCAACAAGCCGCTCAACGAAGAGCTTGGTCCCATCTCAGGACTTACTGCTGTAAGTCACTTCAATTCCCTGTTCTGTTGAATTGTTTCCTCATTTTATGTGCATATATGCAACTAGAATGCTGGTGTATCTGTTCCCAAGCACCTGAGCTTACCCACCACGACTTCAAGAACGTATTCGACGTCAACGTATTTGGGGACTTTTACACCGCTCGCGCCGTGGCTAACTGCGAGTTTCTCTCTCTCTCTCTCTCTCTCTCTCTATGACGGGCCGATAGTAACTTCGTTTCCCAGGTTATGGCTTGGGCGAAAGCAGCATGGTCGATCGTCATTACCTCATTAATGAGCTCACATTTTATCAATAAGTCTGCGTAAGCCGCCCCCCTTGCTCAGGTAATTTGGCTATTCGTTTTCTGGTCATCATTTGATACCCCGACGTCTTCGACACTCTAGGTTTTCTACAACGCCTCCAAAGCCGCTGTTTCAAGCCTCTTTGTTTTTTCGTGCCATTGGTTATTGCCTGTCTCGGATCAATGACGCATTACTCAGCGATCTGAAACAAGCGCCCAACTTCTATCATGTACAACACTGATGAAAGTAACACTATTCAAGTGAATTGAAAGAAAGTATCTGAGCGTCAGAAATATAATTCAAATGTGTACGTCGAATTTTCAACCTTTTCCGAGTCCTTTGGATACGCTAAGTTAACATGTATTGTAGACACATACTCCGATGTCTTAACCTCACAACGTCGGGGTACCGAAACATGATGAAACCTGGCTGTCCCCGCCAATGTTACATGCCCATGCCTCCTTTTCCTGGTAGACCCGTTCTCCTGGATGGAGTTTATCCTGTGGACTACGATGACTTGTGTAATCTATCTGGTACGTCAAGGTTTTGTTTTATACGCCGAGTACTGAGGAGGTTCAACATCATGGTTATTCCCCTACACTGACAGAAGAGCACGCTAACATCATTATGGACTGCTTTGACCTAAATGGCGAAAGTAATGAGTACACAAATGCCAATATTAGGGTGAAAATATTCGAAATTGCGGTTTTTATGGGTGTTTCGATGAAGGAAAAGTTTAGGGAAGAATATGGCAGGTGGGAGGAAGAGATGGAGCAGGATGTGATTACAATTGAATAGAAGGGATGGAAGTTTTATCTTTTTGCTCAAAATAGGACTCTGCTCTCCTTTCATCACCAATTGCATGTTGTTTTTTTTTGCATTTTTCGCAACGCTTGGATTGTTCAAGCCACTAGTATCATGCGTCCGTAGGCGTCGTGAGGTCCTTCCAGGCTCCTTTCCATTCTGATCGGGTGTCACAGTCGCTCAATGTCTCGCTAACGCAAAAGACCCTTAGTTTGTCCTACCTTTGACATGGCGGAAATGATACTTGCCACTCTATTGATCTTCGCTCTGTTCTTGATACCGCTCGCCATACAATATTTCTTGAATCCTCCTAAGATTCATCCCATCCTCAGCATACCTGCAGAATCTGTCTTCTTAACAAGCGCTTTCTTCCTCCTGAAACCTCCTGTTGCCTCAAGTCTTATCTTCGGTACGCACACTACTTTATCCAACCCAGAATAAAGTCACTCAAGCTCGCATTTCCTACAGAATCCCTACCCCATGCACTCCAAATAGTGTCAATTGTCGCTTTTCTCCTTGCTGGAGACGTCTTGTTCAAGGCTCTCTTATACATAGGAGTCGACCCCCAATCTGAAACCGAAGTGGCACCGACTATAGTCAAGGTTCTTATCATCCATGGAAGAATATTCTGCGGTCACCTCAAGGAACTTGTTTATCATGTACTGGGCTTCCGGCATCTCTTATTTGAGAGCGCTGTAGGTTTCGGTCGGACACTGTGTGGATTAGACAATGAGCTCGATGACTTGGAATTATTGATACATATCAAAAAACCACCATCGTGCACGGTGAGTATCAATGTTTTCCTTACATTCCCATTCTATGCTGTTAGTGTTTGAAAATTAGGTTAGTTAACCGGAAAATAACCGGAAAATAACCGGACCTAACCGCAACACTAACCTAACCGTGGTTAGGGTTAGTTGATTTCGAAAATGGAATAACCAGTTATTTTGCGGTTAACTAACCGTTAAATAACCGGTTATAACCGGTTATAACCAGCCCTATTATACACCTTCAAAACGCACTTGAGAACGTCGAAAACGCTTAAAATTTGACTAAGTTACAGTCAAATCGAGGTCTTTACCCTCCCCCACGTAATCCATATGGACTCCAGTGGACTCCAGTGGACTCCAGTGGATTCCAGTGGATTCCAGTGGCCCTCTTACCAGGCCAGATTGGCTGGCAGAATGCCCAGTCCACTGGAGTCCAGTCCAGTCCAGTCCAGTCCAGTCCAGTGGACTCCCACTGGACTGCCAGCCACTTTCCTGAGTCCAGTCCCAGTCCAGTGGACTATGAGTCCAGTCAGAGTCCAGTGGAGTCCAGTGGATTCCAGTGGATTCCAGTCATTCCAGTATATTATTACTCACTGCGGGCCCTGGCTTATATATCCGCTGGGTTTAACGTGAAAAAATGGGGTAGATATTAATAATAATGCTACCTTTTAACTACCAGATTTACTTGAAAGATATTTAAAATCTTTTATTTCATTTTAGCATTTTTTTTCCATCAGAGTTATTAGGAATTTTGTAGGTGGATAAATGTCGAAGATATGGGAGAAGATATTTCTACAAAAGGCAAGTCTATATCTGCAGCAGATATGTGGAAGATATGAATGACCACGAGGTTAAGAAATTTCCAAATATAGCAGTATTCCCTGAGCTAACACTTGCTGAATTAGGTATACTTGTTGACGAACAGCATCATCGCCAGCGGGGGGCTCTGCTCAACCACCCCATTTGCTAACCCTAGCCCTTTTGCCGATGTTCAGCGATTGACTCTTTGCCGATGTTCAGCGATTGACTCTTTGCTGTCAATCTGCATGCGAATGACGGGTCTGGAGCGTCGAAAGGACAAGTGGGGTTGGAACGACGAGATCAGGAGGCCTAGGATCAACAACAAGACGAAGAACTGCACGACTCAAGCTTCAAAGCTTCACGTCTTAAGTTGTTGCCTTCTACCCCCCTTGCGACTCCACTTACCTTTGCCGCTGCGACTGAAGATAATGGTGCGGATCCGAAACACTAGCCATATCCGAATGACGCTGGCAACCAAATCGTTCATCCTGCCTCTGTGGTTCCTCCATCAGGTGTTGTGGCTCGACTCAGTGAGTTTGCCACAGAGTTGCCGTCGCAGAGCATGCAAGGTCGTCACCAAGTCATCACTCAAAACGAAAAAGGCGAAAACAAAAGTCACTATTCTCTCTCTGTTACCTCAGAACCCTCAACTAACACACTCTACACAGATATCAAGATTCAGAAGTCCCTACAGCACCCAAACATCGTCAATTCTCAAGACTGCTTTGAAGATGATGACAACGTCTACATGACCCTCGAACTATGCCCCCCTGGTTCCGTCATGGACATGCTCCGACGCCGTCGCCGCTTCTCCAAGCCAGAGTCCCGCTTCTTCTTGGTCCAGCTCATCGGTGCCTGCCACTACATGCACGCCCACCAGCTCATCCAACGCGACCTCAAGGCTCGGTGATTTGTTTCCCGATGGGAACATGAACATCAATGTTGGTGACCTTGACCTTGTGGCTTTCATCGAGAACCCTGGGGAGAGGAAGAAGACCATTTGCGGCACCCCAAATTATGTCGCACCCGAGGTATGGCTCGACATCACGAATGGACACAGCTTCGAGGTGAATATGTGATCCATTGGCGTTATCTTGTGCACACTTGCTGTCGGCCGCCGTCCGTTCCAGATCAAGGACGTCAAGGCCATTTACAAGTAAGCCTTCTGGTCTAATGCTTGATTTTCCCATTTTAATGTGTTCAGGCGCATCCGCGGCAACGAATACAAATTTCCCATAGACCGCGTCATCTCTGGGGCAGTCCAACACCTCACTCCACAGATTTTGACCCTCAATCCCTCACAATGTCCAACCCTGCACGAAATTGTTGACCACGCATTCTTCACGCATGGCGCTGTCCCCTCCTACATCCCCTCTGCACACGATGGCACCCCAGACTTTAAACACATATCCGAATTCGTGTCGGACACCAACTTGAAGCACCTGAGAAAAGACGATGCTGTCCTCTGCGTTGGGAGGCATGGCGGCGAGGAAGAGTATCATCACCAGCATCGCACAGCAGGAGAAGGAGTTCCAAAAGGCCGTTCAGCCTGGCTCGCCTATCTCTGCACTGCTCAGCTCTGCGAGGCAGCCTTTCCTCATGGGCAATCCCACTGGTCCCAGTGGTGCGGCTTCCAGTGCGCATGAGAACCAGTTGTTGAGGAAGTTGCAAGCAGTGAAGGAGAGCCCATTGGGCAGGAGGACTGTTACACATGGTCTTGACGGAGGCATTGTGGAAGAAGAGGGCAGATTGCAGAAGAGGAGGATGGAATGGGAGGACGAACACGAAGAGGAGGAAGCGAGGCTGAGGAAGGAGTTGGAGGAGAATCTCCCGGTGACGGCAGGTCGGTGTTTCTCAGCTCCTGCTTGTTATGTCCCCTTGCTGACTTGTTGATAGCCCCTCCGACTGCAGCCCTTCCGCCCCCCAAACCAAATAAATTCGACATAGCTGCTCCCTTGCCTTCGACGCCAAAGCCGCAGGGAAGACCCAACCTTCAAATCTAATGTGAAGCACGATACTTCGTCAGTAGCTTTGGACTCATCGTACTCGAGTCTTGGGAGAGAAGTTTTACTTCTGGTAAGTTGATGCATCCTTCAACATATGAGGGACCACTAAACTTTATTTTAGTATTATACCAAAACGTGGCCCACCATCCTCCAAGCTGTGGCTACAGCAATGCAAGCAGGAGACCCCCACGTTCTTGCAGCGATGGTAGAGAGCTAACCAAAGTTGAAACCGCGATAACTCCCTCCCCCAATCGGCAAGAACCTGCGATGTTTTTCTTCGTGATTTTTGATTTGGTATACAAAGCACTGGCCACCTCCTCTCCAAACTCATCTTCAAGCACGTCGACCCGACAAACCAATGTTATCTCTGGTCTTCAAGCTCTCAAATGTCTGGCGCGACCAGATTACTTGGGGAAAGCGATTATGGAACCTGCCATCTTTGAGGAGTTCATTAGTCTGTGCTATCATATGGCGATGACGGAACCTGCAAATATTCAGGTCGTTTTGGTTGAGGTGATTGCTATCTTTGCTGCATCTCATGGTGCAGGAAACATGTACGTCGTTCGTTCCTACCAAAAATCAAGTGTTGAACTTTGCATCATGTTAGGTCAACAGATGCACTTTCTGCAACCTTTCCTCAGGCGGATTGTTTGAGGATATGTTCACATATTCTGAAGCACACCACATCTACTGCACGTGGGGGGGTCATTCTTAAGTGCCTTTGACTTACCTCCGGATTTTGGAATCAGGTTCTGTTCTTTCTCCATGTTAGAGGGATGAGTTGTAGATCGTATATCTGATTGTATCCGCACTGTCCGCGTTTACGGTCATTGGGCCTTTGATCAGTACATCTCAATGTGAAGATGTCAGAAGCATTGCCATCGTTCTGTACTGCGGTACGCTCTACCCATCATTAGTGTTGCCGAAGTTCAGTTCTGAACCATCAGTTTGGACCGAACTGGCAGAACCGAACGGACAGTTCGGTTACGGTTCTGGTTCTGGTTCGGGCTAGGGTGGTCAGTTCTAGTTCGCAGTTCGGGCTTGAGAGAAATTTCAAGAACTGTATTAGAACCGGTTTGAACTGAACTGAACGTTGACTGAAGGTACATTTTTTCGTTGAGAATTGGCTGAGAAATGCAAGAGAAATGTGGAATAAAGTTGCATTTGTGAGTGTTGAGTTGTGTTTGCATGTCTGTTTCCTATTCAACCAACCCTACTGTCTGCATCCACTCTTCGACTCCCTTAAAACCTTCCAAATTGGATCAAGGAGACGATCAATCCCACTCGTCACACTCACTTTCACATCCCCCGGATGGAGGTACCCTTTTCCCTAAACTCCCGCATCTCCCCAAACGATTCTTGGTAGTGCGATGTTTGTGTGATGTGGCTCCAAATTTCGTGCATGTTCAATGCTGAAGATGGTAGGGGCACGTTATCGCTTACGAAGAGTGGTGAAGGGGAAGAGTTCGAGAGGGAAGGGGGGAAGAGGGCAAAGTAAAGGAAGGAGCGATACGATTCGTATGGTTTGTAGGTGTCGAGGTTACACTCTTTTGTGAGTTGGTTAGTACGGTTGGTATGAGAACCCTTAAACAAACTTGAATTTTGATGTTAGGATGCTGAGGTGAAGACAGACGTTAGTAAGCATTGGAGGTTCTGCCTCGAGCCGACGATTGCTGCATGTAACTGCACGCACGATGACCCAGATTTCATCTTCATCCATCCCCAATGACAATTTTGTCTCAACATGCAGGATAAAGTCGCTCGTTGTCTCTCGCGCCTTTCCCCGACAACATTCGATTCTCTACAATAACTGCGTTTGTTGACTTGCAGTGCACAGTCACCCGAAACCTCGAAAATCATAGTCAATGATGTACCTCCCACTGCCAGGCCTCCAAGCATACGTCAGGTCCACTGTTGAACTTGTCGGGCGTGTCGACGCTGGAGACTTCAT
Organism: Laccaria bicolor S238N-H82; assembly: GCF_000143565.1. Classification (NCBI taxonomy): domain Eukaryota; kingdom Fungi; phylum Basidiomycota; class Agaricomycetes; order Agaricales; family Hydnangiaceae; genus Laccaria; species Laccaria bicolor. The sequence goes on from NW_001889908.1 coordinate 475,459, forward strand.
GTACAGCAACTTCGGTTGATTGAGTGATGACATCGGCGGCTGTCGAGGTGGAGATTCCAACTTGCTGCCCAGATTTTGCCAGTTCGGCAGTCTGAACCGAGAACTGAACGGAACCGGACGGGGAAGAACGGTTCTTACCAGTTCAGTCCTGTTTGGTCCTCAGTTCTGCCTGGGGGGTCATCAGTTCGGTTCTCAGTTCTAAAAAAGATGAGAAGAACTGGACCGAACTGAACTTCGGCAACACTACCCATCATGCTATTCACAAACCACTCATTCTAGATCTCTTTTCGTCAGACTTACTTAAGGATGAATCGTCCGAAATTGACCTGGTTGGGCTTACTCTACCAGCATTGAAGTCATTGCTAGACTTGCCAACTGCTCCTGGGTCAAACGGACTGGTAGCTACCATTTACATCATGTAAACGTGGCAGTTGCCATGGGCCATCTTGATCAGCTACCACGTTGGAATGAAACAGTTTTTCATTCCTGTTTCATTCCTGTCCATGGCGACGAAATAGAACTGCTTGTGACGAACTGGAATTTCTTTCATTTTGGCTTCATTCATGTCATTGAGCTGCCTCATTTTTGTTTCATTCATTTTGGTGCATGTGTTTCGTTCCATTGTGAGATGGGAGGTGATTATGTAATTGATCAGAACAAAATGTAAGTGCCCTATTTGGCAACACCACTGCTAGCTCTTTGCATATATCTGCCTCAAATCCAAAAATACCCCCATATGGCCCCTCAATCCACTGCAGAAGGGCACAACCCATATCAGGCATCATTTGTATATTATTTCCTTATTTGTACATGTACTACATCATTGAAATAACTGTCCAGAAAGAATGAAATAATAATTGAAAATGAATGAAATATTCAATCCTCTGGCAAGAATGAAACAAAGAATGAAATAATTGTCAGGAATGAATGAAGCAGAATCAAACTTATTCTTTCTGGCAGGAATGAAACATAAGTGAGAATGAAACAGAATGAGGCAAAAGGTGTTTCATTTTCCCTGGAAAAGAATGAAACAAAAAATGAAAAAATCGTCGCAAATGAATGAAACACACCTTTTCTGAAGAAATGAAATAAGTGCCATGAAATGAAATCATTTCATTTCATTCACGGTAGCTGATCAAGATGCCTCACGGCAACTGCCACATTTTCATGATGTAAATGGTACCTACTAATGTCAAACGTGAATGAAGGGTATGACCGATTAGTTCATGCCCTTTATCAGCTTGTTTGCTTCACAGTGATGAGATGCGGTACGCCTTTTCAAGTGCCAAATTAACATATTTACCAATGATGCAAATACAGTGGACGAAGTGGTGCAAAGAAGATCAAGAACAACCTCTTGGCAGGAGTCCTCGTATTGATTGTCATCCCCAGCACAGTGAAGCTCAGCAGATCTGCAGTCGAGCACTGTTGTTTCTTAATATCTCAGAAGTTGCTGGATGTGGATGGTGTGAGCTTCATTCATTCAACACGCCTTTTTGCTTACTACCATGATCCTCCAGACATCATTAACTGCTGCCCACTGCACGAAAACGCTCGTCGCGTCAGCTTCAGCGGGTAACCCGACCCTTCGGCAGTGTGTGCGGCTTTTGATACCTGCCCTGGTCGAATTCATCGCCAAGATGGCACCTCAAGCGCATGAAGGGTCGATAACGGAGCCTCAAGCAGCCGCGATCATTGGGGAGACCTGTAAGGCCTTTTCCATCTCTTCAACACTGTCACCGAAGATCTACGTGGGTGTTTTCTCTCCCTCTTCCTCCCCTTGACTCTCATACATTACAATGCAGGTGCACGTGTCTTGGGTGTCTTATTACCCTCCTGCTCGTCAGCAATGGTGCGAGCACACAAGCACTAAGTGCGCCGATATCTACACAGGCTATGACCCAGCTACTTACGTATGCTATGGCCTCACGTGCAGGGTTCGAAGAGGCTGCTGGGAAGCTGGATCCTGCGATGAGGGAGTTGTTAGAGAAGTCGATTCGGAGAGCTTTGGGTGGTGTGCAGGGGACGCAGGCTCAGCAGGCTGTGAAGTCACAGATATCGCTTCGCTCGTTCTAGTCGTGAGATTCAATATTTTTGATGTCCTTTTTTATGTTCGTCGTGGCAGTAAGATAGATGTGCAATTTGTATGGTTTCAACCCAACGGAAGTTACCCATGGCCAACCTGCAATCTTTGTACACCCTCCTCCACAATTTTCTCATCCTTCTGACTAGCAGGTGTGTCGTACCCACCCTTTATTCCTTCTTCCCTCACCTTCTCAACAGCTTTCACAGGCCCAGACCCCTCCCACCCAGATAAAGCCTGCCTCTTCGCATTCTCCACCCTTAAGAAAAACTCGGGGCTTTATGAAGGCGGGATTAGTTGGCTGTGAGGAAGAAGAGAAAGAAAGAAAGAAGGGGAGGAGTGAAAGAGAGGGAGGGGAGGGAGAGTGTACCGCTTATTACGCCGTTATGCCCTGGAAGACCTTGTGCAAGGTGGATGTGGTTTTGTTTCATTTTTGACAGTCCTTGCTTGGCTTTTTCAAAGATGTCAAAGTTAGCTTCTTTTTTATATGAGAAATCAGGACACACAGATATATTCCCAAGCGGCCAACGTTCGTCTCGTGTACATGTCCAGCTACAGCGATGGATATATCCGATCAGCGGCTGAGAAAACTGGCTTGCAGTGAGGTACAACTCGACTGTCTATTCTTTATCAGCTGGGTTGGGTGCTTCGAGAAAAGGGTGGAACGAACCTTGAGAGAATCTCCTTGATGAGCGTGTATCCATCATACGTTGGGATCTGCCGAATCCGGTGGTAGTGGTTCTGTAGAGGAACCCTCGGGTTTCCAGAACCCTTCCACCTCGCCATGGCGTCGAGACGATGTATCGTCGTCCGCTAAATGCCCTCTCAACGCGTGGGTCGCCTTCGGATGTTGGATGGGATGGGTTGCAGTTGAGAACCTGCAAAAGACGAAGACAAAAAGGTTTGATCAGTATTTCGACACCATATGCATAAAGAAGAACTTACCTAATTTATTTAGAGCCATCCCAGCCCCGCTTTGCATCGACGCAACATATCAACGTCTGCCAATCTCTCTACGACGTGGTCCTCCTGGGACCCCTTTCTGGTTTTCGGTCGACGTTGTGGGCTGGAACATACACACGGTTAGTTTATGAAGGTTTCGCGAAGAGGTCGACGTACCTTCGTCGTTCGATCGCTTCCTTGCGTCGTCGCCTCTCTTCCACCTCTCCAAGGCTCGCCAGGACGTATCGATGTCCGCCAAACACGTTTGGGTCGTCGTGGATGTTCAGCAACATCCGGGTATGTTGTAGCTTTCCAGTAAAGGTGAGTACTACTTGTTTGAGTTCCGAGGCGATCACTCACCTCTTTAAAGGCTGTATACGAAAGTTGCCGCCTTCCGAACATCCTCAAGCATTCGCGACATCGCCATCTACCCCAAGCTACCTCCAGCACGAGTCCGTCGTCAATTTATAACGTTCTACTGTCACATGTTGTAGCTTTCGGATAAAGGTGAGTTGTACGTTGGTTTCAGTTATGAGGTGATTACTTACTCCTTTAAGGTCGATTACTCCCGTTAACGTTGCCCTGCCTGTGCAACAGCGCCAAATACACGCTAGCCACCGTCAACACAAGTCCGTGGTCGAGTTATGCGGAGTCTACTGTCGATTTCAAAGTAAGTCATAACCTTTCGTCGTTATGCGAGTATTCATGAACTCACCTTTGATCTTCAGCGGCACCTATACCCAATACACCCTCCCCAAGGCCCAACACGACGTATCGACGTCCGCCAAACATGTTGGAGACATCGTTAAGCTTCTGCAAATGCGCCGTCCGTTGTAACGTGTGAGTTTTGCGTTCATCATATGGCTGGAAATAGTGTGGTGAGAGAGGATAGCGCAGTGAACAGGTAATGCCAGTGAGGAGGGAGCTCGAGCATAAGTAGAACGAAATCTATGACCTTGTGTTAGTAGAAACAGGTGAAAAGATAATCTAGTACTTAATATGGCGTGAAACTTCCAATCTGACACTTGCTTCAAGTGGCTGGGCGCGTTCCCGTGTCCATGTTGAATGTTGAGCTGGTTGGTTCAAGGTTGCCGTTAGGTGGTCATTGAACGTCGTTACGATCTCGTGAATGAAGCAAGTGGCCGTGGATCACAAAGGAACAAGCACAATCATTCAACAAAATGTCCAGATTACATGAGGCGACGAAGGACTGATGTGGCGACGTGATTAACCAGGAGTGCTAAGAAGGTCAAAGGTATATCGAGCCAAGTTAAGATCAGCCTTGTAAGTCGCATTAGTTCATACATCGAGTGAAAATTGACAGAGCGACAATTCACCTTGCCCCAAACCCACTTTGAGTAGGGTGTCAACGCGATCACTCAGCATGCTGCGTCTTCCCAAGGCAAGCATGCCCAAGATGATGATGGCTCCACGGCACTGCTGTCTCAGAATGTTTTGTTTAGAACCTGCACGACACTATGTAAGGGTAAAGAGCCCCAATGCCAGGTGGACATACTATAGATCTGCCAAAGCCTGGAAATGACATCCTGATGAATCTGCTCCTCTTCACTCATAATATGCATCATCTCCTCCAGACTTGTCAGTTCAGCTAAAGTGGTTTCAACATCTGTGAAACCATCATTATCCCCAGTCAAGGGTGATAAAAGGAATCTCACCCAATAATGTTGCAGTGACTACTGAGCTGCCATTTCCTGGTCTACCAAGGGAGGTTTGGAAGGCTTTGATCAGTGTGAGAGAAATCGCAGCATCCCGAAGCTTGAGGACGCTACCATTCCGAGAAGTCAAAGACAAGTTTGCTTGAAATAGTTTTTCCGCGGAAGGGGGAGGAAGAGAAAACAAAGACGACAAAACGAAGAAGATGAAGATCAAAAAAAGCTCCAAAGAAGATCAAAAAAACAAAAAATATATTCGACCCCGACTCCCACACATTCATAATCCGACTCTTTAGAACATCCGCAGGTGAACAAACAGTAGTAGCCACCGTCCCCGCCACAAAGTTCGCTGTGAAATGACACGGGATGTTATCTTCGAATATGTGCGTTTTGATCAGTTCCGCTTTGGAAAAGTCGTATCTAATGAAGGCATGTTAGCGTTCTCAGTGGATAGCATAGGGGAGAAAAGAAAGAAGAAGAAGGAGGGGGAGAAGAAAGAGGAGGGAAGAAAAGAGAGGAAGGAGGAAGGAGGACTGACGAAGCGAGCTGACCAGCGTTCATCAAGACTGCTCTGAACATGTTTGGACCAACGCTGCAGGCTAGTGAGGATATGCCTTCTTCCCGGACCATCTGGAGATGAAGCGTTTAGTTAGTTAGCTTAGATCGACGAATGAATGAATGAAGCGAGTTAGTCGCATGAATGAAGAGGGTGAATGAGTGATAAGCTCCAGAGCAGATCCCCAAGGGCCAGATGAGTGCCTATGAGGGTGAGCTGGAGAAAATGTTCGAAGCGCACACAAGCATGAATAAGCTCAATTTGAAGAATAAGCCCAGAGCACATACGAGGAAGAGCTCATGAGCCAATACAAATTCAAGCTCAGAACCGACGCAAAGACACTCTGAGAAGAATAAGAGACAAACTCGAAAAAGAAAAGATAACTCATGCGGAAAAGAGCATCAAAGCAATGTTTATAATTGATCTCAGGGAGCTTCGCAAAGTCTCCTCGTAGCTGGACCATCACGATCTCTATTCGTCATTCAGTCCATCAACCCCTCCAATATGAACAGAAGGCAGAAGAGGGGAATTCAAACAAACCTCCTGGGTTTCCAACAAAACCTGCAATATCACCCGCTTAACAAACCGGCGAATCAGCATCGAAAAGGGCAAGAGATGAGGAGGAGAGAGTGCACCCATACTACCAGCCGCAGCCAACTTCCACGCCAGAGCATCCTTCCCACCAAACAACTTCTTGCTCTCGTCGTATGGCCAGAACCGACACATGTAGTAAGACATTGAACGTGTCCATGTTCTTGAGATGCCGTCGAACATCCCTCGTATGCCTGTCACAGTGACATCAGCTCATGTATAATGATAGGGGAGAGGAGAGGGAAGGCTTACCCGCAGTGACCGTTTGAATAGTCTTCTTGATTCTCTCAATCATATGTTTGTCGCCTGATGCTTGGAGGCGGACTTTGCTTAGGACTATATGTGTCTTCTCAGTGCACACCTCTCATCAGGGTGTGAAAGAGGAGGGGGAGCGTACTGTGTGATCAACACCGCTATCGTCGCAGCGACACCTACCAAACATCCAAGTGAGCTATAACATCCAGGGATATATGCGCGAACGTACCACCCAACCAAAAGGGGTAAGGCTTCTTCGCAGGTCCAAACGACGTATCACCATCCACAAAACCAGCGCATGCAGCTGGAATGCCTCATGCAAAGTGCTGAGTGCTTAGAAACAACCACGGCCATCAATATTGCGCGTGATATTCCAATGCGACGTAAGTACTCACCACGAGCCTATCCCAGCTCGTAAATGCAAAACGCCAGCTGTCCGTAGCGTATCTCCTCATTGCCCACAATCCTGCGCCCTTCCGGCGGCGTTCACGCATTGATTTTGAATGTTAAGTCTTTGTGTCACATGGTCGTTACCTTGCTCGCCCTTCTGTCTGTCTGTCGGGTTTGTTGTAGGTAGTAGAACGAAATATGAAGCCTTTGTTAGCTGAAAATTTGTATAAGAGAGAATGTGGTCCTCACGTTGGGTGGAACAGCAGATCTTCTTGCTGGGCACATTCCCGTGTACATTTTGAATGTTGAATGTTGAGCTTTGGTTGCCATTAGGTGGTGTTGTATGCTGCGACAAGGTCGTAGATCATGATGGAAGCAAGTGCCGAGGTAACAATGTCCTGCGTCCAGCATCAACGTGATACATTGGAGTGAAATGTAGCCTTATTAAGCAGGTGTTACATAGATCCGAAAATACTGCTATATTGGGAAGTTTGTTCACCTCGTGTTATTCATATCTTCCACATATCCTCTGTGCAGATATGGATTGCCTTTAGTAGAAATAATCTTCTCCAATATCTTCGATGTTTATCCACCCACGTAATTCTTAATAATTCTGACGGAAAAAAATTGATAAAATGAAATAAAAGATTTTAAATATCTTTCAACTAATTCCGGTAGTTAAAAGGTAGCATTATTATTAATATCTACCTAATTTTTCCACATTAAAACCAATAGATATATAAGCCAGGGCCCGCAGTGACTATTATATATGAATATAACTAAAAAAGCGAAAATAGACTATACAATATACAAGCCATACTTACAATTTTATTGATCAATGAATGGAAGGGTTATAATTTACATATAGTGTGGGTCAGTGATAGCTGCAATAAGGATTCATGATTTTGTTCAGTCTGCGGGGTGAGGTTACGTGACTTATTTGAGGGCGTGCCATATTGTCACATCTTCTATTTGCAGCATGGTCACACTTCTGTGACCATCCCATTCCCTTCCACCACCACCACCACCACCCTTCACCACTCCCCTCCAATGCCGCCCACGCCAACGCCAACGCCGCCCACGCCAACGTGGAAGGACAGGCCAAGAACGAGGGACGGCACCCATGACGTTGCCACGTCATGGGCCAACGGTATGTATGCCCCACCACCCCAATGCCCCGTTCTCACCACGACAGGCACCAGCGGCACGTGACAACGATGACGACACGCGAGGACGACAACGACACGCGAGGACGACAACGACGACTACACACGGGGACGACGACACACGACGACGACACGCGACGACGACGACACATGTTGACGACTACACGCGGGGACGACGACACACGATGATGACATGCGACGACGACGACACACGGTGATGACTACACGCGGGGACGACAACACACGACGACGACGACGACACGCGACAACGACTACATGTGGGGTCGACGACACATGACACAACGACAACAACGACACGCGACAACAACGACAACAATGAACGAGCGCCCACGAAAACCCCACCCCCACCACACCCGAAAAACGACATGCCCATGAAAAACGACAAACACCCACCACCGCCGACGCCAGTGCGGAACGGCGACGAGGGCCAGCAGCACCACCCTTCCCCTCCACTCTCTCCCCCTATCACTACCTCCTCTCTTCACCACTCCCACTCCCCTCCACTCTCTCCCCCCTTCACTCCCTCCCCCCCTTTCTCCCTCCCCCTTTCCTTGCTCCTCTCTCCCCCCTCCCTTTCCTTCCCCCTTCCTTGCTCCCTCCCCCCTCTATTCCTCTCTTCCCCCTCCCTTTCCCTCCCCCCCTCTCTTTCCCTTTCCCTTCCCCCTCCCTCCCCCCTCAACTGGTAGCTACCACTTACATCATGTACTCCTGAGCTGTACCATAGAAGTTCCTGCTTAGCTACCGTGAATGAAATGAAATGAATTTTCATTCATTCATGGCACCTGTTTCATTCTAGATAATTTATCTGTTTCATTCATTCCTGGCGACTGTTTCATTTTTTTATTTCATTCCACCATGGCAACTGTTTCATTCCTTGCTTCATTCTTTGCAGGTGCCTATTTCATTGTTAGAGCTGTGAAAATGATTATGTAATTGATACAAAATATTTAAGTGCCTTATTTGGCAACAGCATGCCTATCTTGTTGTGTATTTGAGCCTCAAATGCAAAAGTACCCCCATATAGCCTCCCACACCACTGCAGTAGGGCACAACACATATCAGGTATAATTGTATATTATTTCCTTATTTAGATGTGTATTAAAACATCGAAATTGTTGCCTGAAAGAATGAAACAAAAATGAAATAACTGCCTGGAAAGAATGAAATAAAAATTCCATGGCAATGAATGAAAAAAAAAAAATGAAACAGTCGCCAGGAATGAATGAAACAGAAGAATGAAGCAAAAAATGAAACAGTTGCCATGGTGGAATGAAATAAAAAAATGAAACAGTCGCCAGGAATGAATGAAACAGAATAAATTTCATTCTTGTCAGTAGAAATGAAGAAAAAAATGAAATGAAATGAAAAGTATTTCATTCTCCATGGCAATGAATTAGAATGACTTGGAATGAAACAGTTGCCGTGAATGAATGAAAATTCATTTCATTTCATTCACAGTAGCTAAGCAGGAACTTCTATGGTACATGCCAGGTTTTACATGATGTAAATGGCAGCTACTAGTGCCCCCTCTCTGTAACATAGAATTTAGTATAATTAATTAATTTAATTAATAAATATACTTCAATTTTATTTTTTGAATTCTGGATTAACTTAGGTCTGTGGCAGTCCAGTCCAGTCCAGTTTTGTGTTGGGAGAGTCCAGTGGAGTCCAGTTTTGTAATTTGCAGTCCAGTCCAGTCCAGATTTGTGCTTGCAGTCCAGTGGAGTCCAGTTTTGTGGATATTGCCAGTATGTAGTGAAGTCCAGTGGAATCCAGTGGAATCCAGTGGAATCCAGTGGAGTCCATGTGGATTATGTGGGGGATGGTAAAGTACTGGTCAAATCTCTAAAATATCACTCAAATGTGTAGACTTTCAAGGATAATTGCATAAATATGTCAATTCTTCACCGATTTTAGCGTTTTTGGGCTCGTTTTAAAGCTAGAATATGCAGAAATAATATCTATCAAGATACATATGAGCATATTTGCCTTGTTATAACTGATTCTTTATTTTTCGGTCCTAACCGGTTAGTAACTGCAAATAACCGACCGTAACCGGTTAGTTGCGGTCCGGTTAGGTTATTTTAGGTTTCGGGACAAAGGCTAACCAGTCTCGGTCTCGGTTAGAGCCCCTGGGCACCCAATAACCGGACCTAACCGGACTTTCGAACACTATATGCTGTACAGCTACTCACTGTTTCTCATAAAGGACGTATCAGCACCACCCCCAATTTCGGATGAAATTAAGGGCTAGGGAAATTTCCTAGTAATAGATTTACTCTTGTTATCTGTCCTCCTGTAGATGACAATGGACTAGGAATGGTAATGGTATTTCGTTTCAGAGTACAGATCTGCGGTGAGTGGTACGAGAGAAAACACACTTAACCTATAATTCACCATGCCAAAAGGCAAGATATCATTGTTTAAGTTAGAACTTTATGGTCTTGAGAAGAACGAATGGCAAGAAGGAAAGCTGATAAGTTTCATGGTCACTCAAAAATTATTTCGAGTGGCACTGATGCGTCCTTCGTCAAAAAATAGTCAATTAGCACAACCCATTAACGAATGCAAAATCTCGACAACTCACGTCATACGACGGTGGGGATAATTAGCACGCGTCTGCGACTCCAAATCTCCATCATCCTCAAGCTCCAATCCAAAACACAAAACGCTATGTCCAAGATCTCCAACACAGACAAGCAAGGTATGTTCAAGGCGCAGCACAAGCCACGCAAGATCCTTGATATAAACACCAAGCTTCTGTCCGTAGACGAAGATAAACTTCGCCAACATTTGTGCCATTGGGCCCTCTTTGGTTTGACACCCACCCCCTGCAAACACGAGGAGCTTGTAATATATGTCTGCGATGAGGAAAAAAGTGAAGATGAACGGTATTTTGCCGATGTATGGCAATTCTGTAGAAAATATGTATATGAGCATGAGTGATTGTGCTTCAGGGTTGGATGAAATAAAGTATAGCTGCATACCGTAGTAAGGACCTGAGGTCGGTTTTAGGAGGAAGAAGATGCCCAACAAGGATGTACATTCGGCTGGTATCCAGAGGAAAGGACGGATCCGGGAAGTGTTGAAGAAATACCCTAGGGAGATCGGTATCAGGACGAGCAGAGCAAGTATCAATGATGTGACCAGTATGTTCATGTTCACGATGTTGGAGTTGGGATGAAGTAGAGTGCTAGACATTCGTGTGGCTATGATCCTAAACAGACTGGAAAGGAGATCACCACAGTGTGTGCGCGAACGCTGCGGCAGGTGCACCATTCTGGGTTAATGTAAAATCACAAACAACACTGGATTGACAGTCAGAGAAACCAATGGATGGTGTGATGGGTATGTAGGGGAAGAGAATAATGACGCTACAAATCGAAGAAAGGGCACGTCGTCAGTCTCGAAAGGGCACATCGCCAGTGTCGTAGCGAATGAAAAGGGGAGAGCACAGAAATGAGGAGGCCAGTGCCATAACCCCCAACAGCTATGTAAGCAATCTTCAACGACTTCACCGCTAGCGGACAGATCATCAAGAACCGTGGACCATGTTCACGAATCACGACGCACCGAACCATGGGCATCGCAAACCTCACATGGGCATTGTGTGTACCCCTCGCGGATTTCTGGATCCGCCATAGTAGTCCATGTATCGATGCTGAACCTACTCCAATTTCGGCGTTAGCATAGGTTAGAAGGGAGAAGCAATTTAAACTTAATTTTTCAATCGTTTTGGCTCTGATGGGCGGGAGGTGGAAAGGGAGGTACGTAGCATGGAATGGATGTTCGCGTAGGTAGTGTCTAGGATGACGAAAAAGCAATATCGTCACGCTGGGAGGGAGGAGTATGGTTATTTTCGACCAAATTCGAGGATTGGGATTGGTAAGTACGATTCTCGCACGATTGCATTCTCCACACACCTATCTGTTACTTGCTCATACACCACACAGCCCCACCCATCTGCTTGTTATTTTCCATTACACCATTCACCTTCCATCGCCATTTCGTCACCTCCCTTTGCACCAAGGCTGACCGACACCTGATCCCGCAAAAGCCTTCCCCTTGTCCCACCATCAAAGCGATGAAGACCCACGCATGATCGAGATGGCCTGACTGAAGCAAGTCCCATGGTAGCGAGTCAGTTAGGTGTGACGAGCGTTGGCTGTGGTGTTGAACACTTTGCGTTTGAGCATGTTGAAATTTGACAGAGTTGGCGGAGCGCTGTCGTTATACTGTCTGTATGCATATGTAAATTTGCCCATCATGTGTGACAGTGGTGTGAAGTCGCCTGTACGAGGGTCGTCGCGTGAAAGATGTGTCTTTTAGGTGAACCCTGAGGGATTCCACATTGCAGTGGATGACTCGGAAGGACGAGGATGTTGTCATGTTATTGCGGTAATAATTGGGATTAAGGAGGGGTAGTCGATGGAATGCTGTTGCGTCCAATATGCAGGCCGAAGAGCTGGAGGTTGGGAAGTAGTCGACGGAGACACATTCCGTGGTGCTGAAGAGACGAGTGGAGTCAATAAGCATTATGCATTAGAACATCAGTTGGCTCACTGGCAATGGGGCTTGACTAGCTTGACCGTCGAATGGTTACCAGATTACTGCCTCAAAGGGTTGCGACGATGAGCCTTGAAGCTTGAAGCTCGATGCATGGTTGATGCCATAGTTCTTGTTTGTTGTTTCGTTACAGGCTTTGGCTTTGAATTCAAACAGTGCCTCATCGCAATCTACTGGCCCAGCAACATTCCACTTGCATTCCACTGGCTTGCTGCCAGCCCGCCTGACCCATAAATTGAACTGGTTGGTATCAAGGGTCCTTAAATCCACTAAAATGAGCCAGATGTAAGTTAAATCAAGGGTGTTTCACCGGAGAAATCCGTGAAATCAACTGGTGCACTCGGGTCGTGCGACTCAGGGCTTGATGTGATGGTGGCAACATTGGGCCGCCCTGGCGTAGATTATCGAATGTAGATAAAACAACCTAATTACTTCTTCTCTTTCTTCTTCCCACCTGTACTGGTGACTGTTTGCGGCCGTGCCAGTGGCCGCTTTTCCATTTCCTTTGGTAACTTCTTCTTTGCTATCTTGTAGTCATCGCTGTTCGGTAAGCCATATTCCTCTCTCGCATCCGCTGTTGCCTTCTCTGTCACCTCCATACAATGCTCCTCCTGTCTCGAGATAAACAGGTCAACAATTAGCTGTGCTGGAGTGTCGGGAAGTTTCCCATTAAAAATGGGGTCCACTGTTTCCCCCGAGTTGCCTATTAACTCGGTGGAATGGTGGGTGAGTATGTGACAGACACAGTTATACTTCCATATTGTGTGAGGTTGTCCAGACACCGAGATCGGACATAGTGGGCAGTTAATCGGTACGTTGGTACATGGTGTGCTCACTGTAGACTGTTTTGCTGGTTTGTAGCTCATCCTCTCGTAATGATATGGGCAGGTTGAGCTGATGATGGGTGCATTATGCTTTCCAAAGGAGAGTTGCGTTCGACATTCTTCAAGCCCACAGAAAGCGCACAGATTCACGCCGACCTATTTAAATTTAGCTTATATTCCATATTTTCGTGAGTAACATACAGTTTTTCGAGGCATCGCGCCGTGGAATGAAGAGAGATGAGAGAAACAATACTGAAAGCGAAAGACCTGCACAATCAACGCTATATACAGCGGTACCAGTGTTACCGCCATCACATCAAGCCCTGAGTCGCACGACCCGAGTGCACCAGTTGATTTCACGGATTTCTCCGGTGAAACACCCTTGAGTTAAATCGACCCAACATAATCACTTATGTTCACTTATTCGTTCAACTTTCACTTATGCCTGATTCTGAATATGACTAGTACCTGTTTCTTGTGTGATTAGAAAAAAAACGTGAAAAGTAAACACAGCTTGAGCTTCAATACTTTACCATCCCCCACATAATCCACATGGACTCCACTGGATTCCACTGGCTTCCACTGGATTCCACTGGACTGGACTGGACTGGACTGCCAATCACAAAACTGGACTCCACTGGACTGCAAGCATAAATCTGGACTGGACTGGACTGGGCTGGACTGCAAATCACAAAACTGGACTCCACTGGACTCTCCCAACACAAAACTGGACTGGACTGGACTGCCACAGACCTAAGTTAATTCAGAATTCCTGAACTTAGATCTCAAAACAAAAAATAAAATTGAAGTATATTTATTAATTAAATTAATTAAATTTACTAGATTCTATGTTACAGAGAGGGGGAGGGAGAAGAAGGAAAAGAAAGGGGAGAGGGAAGAAGGGGGAAGGGAGGAATGGAGGGGGAGGGAGTGGTGTCAGGAAGGGAAAGGGAGGGGGGAGGGATCAAGGAAGGGGGAAGGGAAAGGGAGGGGGGAAGAGAGGAATGGAGGGGGAGGGAGCAAGGAAAGGGGGAGGGGGGAAAGGGGGGAGAGAGTGGGCAGAGGGAGTGGTGAAGAGAGGAGGTAGTGATGGGGGGAGAGAGTGGAGGGGAGGGGTGGTGCTGCTGGGCCCTCGTCGCTGTTCCGTGTTGGCGTTGGCGGTGGTGGGCGCTGTCGCGTATCGTCGTGCTTGCGTGTCGTCGTCGTTGTCGCGCGTCGTCGTTGTCATCGTTGTTGCATCGTTGTTGTCGCGTGTCGTCGTCGTTGTCGTGTGTCGTTGTCGTTGTCGCGTGTCGTCGTTGTCGCGTGCCACTGCTGGGCGCTCGTCGCCGTTCTGCGTTGGCGTTGGCAGTGGTGGGCGCTCGTTCGTTGTTGTTGCGTATCATCGTGCTGGCGTGTCGTCGTTGTCGTTGTCGTCACGTGTCGTTGTCGTCGTTGTGTGTTGTCGTTGTCGTTGTGTGTCATCGTTGTCGTGTTGTCGTTGTCGCGTGTTGTCGTTGTCGCGTGCCACTGGCACCTGTCGTGGTGAGAACTGGGCATTGGGGTGGTGGGCATACGTACCCTTGGCCCATGACGTTGCCACGTCATGGGCGTTGTCCCTTGTTCTTGGCCCGTCATTCCGCGTTGGCGTGGGCGTTGTTGGCGTGGGCGTGGGTGTTGTTGGCGGGGGCATGGGCGTTGTTGGCGTCGGCGGTGTTAGAGGACAGTGGTGGTGGTGGAAGGGAAAGGGATGGTCATGGATGTGTGACCATGCCGCAAACAGGATACGTGACGATATGGCACGCCCTCAAGTAGTCACGTGATCTCACCCCGCAGACTGAACAAAATCATGAATCCTTATTGCAGCTATCACTACCTATACTAATATCTGTAACATTACCTTTTTATTCATTGATCAATAGAATTATAAGTCTGTATAGTCTATTTCGCTTTTTTGTAGTATTAATAATAATAAGTAATAAGCAATAATGCACTGGAATCACTGGAATCCACTGGACTCCAGTGGATTCTGACTGGACTCATAGTCCACTGGACTGGGACTGGACTTTGGCCTGACAAATGGGCCACTGGAATCCACTGGAATCCACATGGATTACGTGGGGGATGGTAAAGACCTCCTTGAGCTTCATTGATTCTAGGTCCTAGGAACAACAACACCAGCGCGGCGAGACCAAGCGAGCTCTGCCTGAATCCAATGAGCGACGTGTTTGTCGGCCTCCCTTAGTGCGTGTTGCACCGACTTCGCCTTTCCACTGCGAGTCTTCCATTCTTCCATTGCTCCTCAATTCAATCCACTGAATTGGGTCAATGTCTCACTGTCTCCCCGACATCGTTGACCTTGACCACCACAATGAGCGTACCTGGACTCTCTGAGGTGAGGGCTTCTGTAGCTTTTGAGACCTGAGAACTGATACCTTTCTAGATTTTGGAACCAGCTTGGTGTGAGGAAAATCTGACCAAGTTTGCACTCACAGAAGGCTTTCAGTTGAACCCCCACGGTGACAACATGGTTCGCGTTGGCGTCGACGTTAGGTATGGACTTCTTTTCATGTATTCCCTCTCAGTTAATTGACACCTCCATGGTAGCGTGTGGATCTGTCAAGCACAAGCCGCCGCCCATTCTCAGGCTGGCGAAAATCCAGGCCTCCGCACCATTTTTTACCGGATTTGCCGCCTCCTCGTTAACTCCATCCTTCCCATCTTCGTCGAGGATGGACCTGGTCGTCCTCGTGTAAAGCATGGAGTGAACGTCAAAGCCGACAAGCTGCACTGGATGGAACACTACATGGAGGATTTTGCGCGAGAAGCTGGGTGCCCCATATATCGTGTGTGTATAGCTTTACATAGTAATTCTACTTGTCCTTCATTGATATACACTCTTGTTCTTAGGCCCCCGCAGAGGCAGAGGCAGAGCTGGCCCAGTTGACTGCACATGGTCTAATTGAGGCCGTCCTTACCACCGACTTCGATGTCTTCCTTTTTGGGGGCACATGCATGATCAAGCTGTGAGTCCTAGTACCCAAATTGCTCTTTATTCACTTAAAATGTGTGCTTCTCAAGCCCGAACGTCAAAGCGGATGGCGACAACATTATATGCTACAACTCAACCGACATCCAGGACCTGGCATCTCTCAACTGTGCCAAGCTAATCTTCATTGTGATTTTGAGCGGCGGTGACTATGATCAGGTACGTTAACAATAACGGTGGATATATATTGTCTAACCAAATAGCAATGTCCTTAGATTGGCCTCCCTGGATGCAGCTCCAAGATTGCTTATCAGCTGGCCCAGGGAGGCCTAGCTGACTCGCTTTTTGAAGCTGTGAACAAACTCACTCAACACGAACTCCAAGACTTCCTCGACGACTGGCGCAAAAAGCTTGCAAACGAGCTACTCTACGACCCACATGGTGTAATGGGTATGAAGCACCCTGCACTAGCCCACAACATCCCCTCGGACTTCCCCAAGCTTGACGTCCTTCGGCTTTACACCCACCCACTTACCTCCTGGTCAGACTATGGCAACAGCCCTGATACGACATCGTGGGGGCTCCACCAGCTGAACCTGGCCAATCTTGCAGTCTTGTGCGAGAAGTCATTTTCGTGGGGATCTGCTGGCATCATCATTCCTCATTTTTGCATGAATGTCTGGCCAGCAGCCATGATGCGGATGCTCCTCAATGTAAGTTTGTTTTGCTTTCTCTTAGGTAGGATATATCTGACTAGTTCTACAGCCCATTGATACTCCCGGATCAGTTGATAGCCGCCTCACGTGCTCTTCTCTGTTTCGTATTGCACGGGAGAAGATTGGTCCAGGTGGGCCAAATTCTGGTGCTATTGTGCCTGGCTTCAGTGTTGAGACAGCAACATTGGCTCTCATCCACAAGACCGTTTCGAACCTCAACGAGGACATGCGTAGGAAGGCCCTTCAGCAACACCGACCTCCCCAGTACTTTTGGATCCCATATACAATTCTCAAGGCTAGGGTTCCCAATCTAACCAATGAATATTATGCACATACACGTAAGAAGAAATCAAAACCTTCCAGGCCACAACGGATTTACACGGACTCTGTACGTATTATGTTTATCAGTCAGCAAGACTTGTAGCTAATGTTTCTTGATAAGGATGATGGCGTTATCATGTCTATGGCTCCTGACACTGGGGCATTGAGCACTCGTGCAAATCCTGCAACAGCCCCCAACTCCACGGCATTGGGCTCTCATATCGGTCCTCTGGCTCAGGACGACGAGCAAGTCATGTCCCCAATGCCTGTGGTGTCGAGATCTCATGCAGATCCTCCTCCCCTTGCTGGCTTGTCTCAGAATCCGCTTGTGGTTGATGAGGGAGATTCGGCACACACTCACGAAGATAATCAGGCAAGGCATGGATTGAAAAGGAAGAGGGTTATGCTCGATTTCATTGATTTAACATAGGCTTTTGAACACGTTGTAGCATAAAATGTATTTTTAGACTATTTAAGCTCAAATGTACTTGTACCTTCATGTCTCCTTGGATCAAGCTGGACCCACAGAATGAAAGGGTGCTTACTCGGGTAACTGGGGACATGGACGGTGAAGTTGTAAGCTGAAACATGGGGTACAGAATTGGTAGCACATCATTGAATTGACCTTACCTCATTCTCGTCCCACTTGACCATGGCTCCAAGGGCACGGACAAAAGCATCTGCGGCAGCTGCCAATATAGCATCTGCCACGTCAAAGGTATCCACCTTGGCTGTAAAGCCAAAACCGCCACGTGCATCAAAAAAGGCTTGAGTTGCTGCAGCATCACTTACGACGCTCCAGAAGACCCGAAACGTGCAGGTGAAGGAAGTAACCTCAGTGAAAAATACTAGTAATGCCTATGAAGGACATCTGGATAGAGGAATCAGGTTTTTGGCAACTCTGGTTGAGGAGAGGCGAAACAATGGCGAGGACATCTGTAGCAAAGGGATCCCAACAGACAAGCTCGAAAAGGCATTTGCCAACCCCCCAAACCATTACTCTGCAATGGCTGTTGAGATGTTCTTAGTCCAGAAGTGCTTTGTGCAGGGCCTCGGCAAAGATACCGCATATGGGATTCAGGGTGCCTTTGCGAAGTACTGGGATACCATGTGAGCATCAAGCTTATTGAATCAGATCAAAACCTGAGGTCTTATCAGTGCCCCCCTAATTCCTGCAGGAATCCGGTCATTCCTGCGGATTCCGGTGGATTCCGGAGGAATGAAATTTGGCAGGGAGGCCTGCTATTTTCATAATTCCGGTGCCTTACCATTCCGGCGGAATTTGGGCATTCCGGAATTGACACCGGAATGTTCCGCAGGATTGGCAGGAACGGAATGTAACGGAATCCGGTCAATTGTTTGTTTATTTTACTTTTGTTACCAAACAAAGGCAACGTTACCAAACAAGGGCAACACCCTTTCCCTTCCACCCACCACCAACCATCCTCTTCCCCGCCACCTCCATTCCCTCCCACGAACCACGTTGCCAACGGCGACAACCACGACGACGCCGCACCACCCAACAACGGCCACGACAACGCGAACACGCTAGGTGGACGACGAGGCGACGTGGCAACAAGGCGAGGAGCCGACGTGGCAACGGGACGACGACGAACGACGACGACAAATGTCGTCGTCCGTCCCAATTGGGATAGCCGCCCAGCGCCCACCATGGCACACAACAGCACCACCCCGCCCACGAAAACACCCCAGCGCCCACGGAACAACGCCCAGCGCCCACAATGGCGCCTTGTCGGCCATCGACAACCACGCGACGACGGACAACGACAACGACGTGGCACCACCACCATCCACGAACGCCCACCACGACGACACGGCAACGCCACGTCACCAACGAAACACGGCACCAACGACGACGACGACCACGGCACCAACGACGACGACCACACCGCGCCCACCACCACCACCACGATCGACAAACAACGACGACGACGACGACACGTCCACGTCCAAACCACGGCCACACGTCGCGGGACACGCGACGACGACAACGCGACGACGACACGCGACGACGACATGCGACGACGACAACGCAACGACACAGGACGACGACACCCCCTTTATCAGTCCCCACCACCCTCCCACCACTCCCCATCATTCCCTCCCCCCTCCATCACTCCCTCCCTCCTCCATCACTCCTCCTCTCCATAACCCCACCACTCTTTCTCCCTCTCTCCACCACTCTTTCCCCCCTCTCTACACCACTCCCTCCCCACCACTCCCTCTCCCCTCTACCACTCCCTCTCCCTCTCCCTCCCCACTACTCCCCCCTCTCCAAATATTTATTTTAAAATAGTATTCAATATTGTAAAATACATTCATGTAGTTCTATTCAATAAATCTATCTGTTATAAATATAAGTAACACAAGGAATTCTGAGTTGTTTAAAAGATTCAGATTGATTCACATGATGGTATTTTCTATGATTTTGTCCAAGGCAGTTTGATTTAAATCCCAGTGCTATTTTGGTCCCATTCCTGCAGGAATCCACAGGAATCCACAGGATTCCTGAGGATTCCTGCAGGAATGGGAGGGGCACTGTAAAGTACTGCAAAACCTGACCACTCAAAAAGGGATGGGGACAAGTACACTGGTGATTATCGATTGAGTGACACGACGGGAGAGGTAACTGGGTGTCCGGGTCGCGCACCTGCCATCATGGCTGTGATCCATGCGGTGAAGGTCAGAGCTGTAGAAAAAGGACATGCAGCATCCCGTAACCATGCCAAGTTGATAATGATTGAAGAGATGAAAAAAATCATAGACTGGTCAGAGAAAATGTGTCCAGATGACCTGCTTACCTTGCCAGTCAAAGATCTCGAAACCTTGATGTTTCGTGCTGAACATGCGCTTATGAGAGCATTCATCAGCTCTGCATTTACGCTATGGACAAGGTATGCTTCACTCAAATTTGAATCTGTGAATTGTTTAGAACACTCGATTGGATTTATAGATGTTTCGAGTTACTTACGCTCCAGGAGCAAGATATTAGAGAGGATTGCGTCGGGCCAGTGCCATACTATATTCCACACTTCAAAATCGTCCTCGAAAACAGGAAAGGATGGCAACACGCGAAAGGATATGAAGGTCCACGTACCGGTAAGCAAATTGGCAGTTGTGACTGAGAAAAAAACCAACTTCTGTCTCATAGGTAACATCTATGATATATATCATCAAGATGTTCACGCAATCGACATGAGTACACACCTTCCAAAATGGCAAGCGTACCTTCAAAAGCTCCAAGAGGTCTTTATTGTCCTCCACTGATTCCTGCCGGAATCCAGCGGAATCCGGGCAATTCCACTATCCACCGTCGTCACCCACCGCTATCCACCTTCATCACCCACCGCTCTCAATGACGACTGCACGTCGCAACGCAGCCAGGACGACACGTGAGCGCCACGTCACACAACAAACGAGTGCCCACGCGATGAACCAAGCACCACCGCCGTCTACGTTCATCGCCCACCACCCAATGACAACTACACCACCCCAACATGAGGCCCACCACGTCAACGGACGCCCACGCCCACACCAACGATGACGCGCATGACGACGTCAACGGACATGCACGCCCACGCCAACAACGACGTGCACGACCACGTCGATGGACCACCACCACGTCAACAGACAATGACAATGCCAATGGACGATGACGACGCCAACAGATGACAACGATGCCAACGGATGACAACGCCAACAGCCGACAACGACAACGCCGCCAACAGACGACGTCGACGATGCCAACGGACAGACGAGCGTGTCCTGCTCCACCACGTACACATGGCAACGAGTGTTGTCCCTCCCCCTTTTCTTTGCCTCCCCCCTTCCTCCTTTCCTTTTCCCTTCCCCTGTCCCTCCCCATTTCCATGTACCCCTTTCCTTTCTCCTCCCTCTTTCTCTGTCTGTCCCTCCTCATTTCCCTGTCCCTTCCCCCTT
>NW_001889908.1:496540-497382 GCF_000143565.1 Laccaria bicolor S238N-H82
TGAGAGAACATATTTAATTTTAAAGCCCCGACGGCGTAAATAAAATGCTCCGTCGGGGTGAATTAAATCGCCGCGGGGTCAAAATATTTGATTTTAAATTCGCCGACGGGGTCAATAAAATGCTCCGTCGGAGTGAATAAACTGCCCTGCAGAAGTTAACATATTTAATTTTAAATGCCTCAATGGAGTGAATTAAATACCCCATGAAAGTCAATCAACTGTCTCCCACCCAATTCAAATTTTATATTCCCCATCGGAGTGTATTGAATGCTTTGCAGGAGTCAACATATTTAATTTTACATGCCCCGACAGAGTCAATGAAATGCCCCGCCAGAGTTGTGGGAGGAAAAAATGAGCTGTACTGTTATAGCTTCTCAATACATCTTTCCAGCATACTATAACTGTTGTAAAATAGGTTCAAGTTTACTTTGGAAAAGAATTTTGGCACATGGTGGAGAAATGAGGTTGAATGCATGAAATATCTCGCAACATGATATTGTTGACTTTTCTGTATACTTTGCTACCAAATCTCAACATCTGAGCCTTTCTTATACATAGTTAACATATGGCAGAATATATATCCCCTGCTCCGAAGCAGTTTTCTGATGGTTTGGGGGAGCTGGAGCTTGAAAGGGTGAAAATATGACTCTAAACATGAAACCACATTCTTTCTTATTTCCTTTCACTATCTAAATCTTGTTGAAATGCTCCCATACTTTCCCCAAATATAGCCTACATACTTTAGAATCAATTCAGATAGGTGGGGGAAGCAGTTGTGAGGGAAGAAAAAAAAATATAACTTGATGTATGCAAAATGGCATGTTGTGCAACTGGTTTGTATA
>NW_001889908.1:497432-510636 GCF_000143565.1 Laccaria bicolor S238N-H82
TTAACTTAGAACACTTCAATATATTAGAATTTGAATCTATATAACTGTTCTAAGAAGAAACTTGTGAGGTTATTATAGGACAAGATATAATAATAAATTGGCTGAATAAATTAGACTTACAATAAATATGATAGGCATGAAGTCACATGACTTTCAGAATAAGTCACATGATGTCTAAATTGAGTTACTGGATTCCCACTGGAATGAAATGGGAATAGAGTAGGAAAGCAGTCCTACCATATTCCCCCAGGACTGCAGCCAGAATGCCAGACTTTATCCAGACTACAGTGGGATTCCAGTGGGAATACATGGGGGAGAGTTAAGTACAGGAAACGCAAAGCAAAGTCTCAGGAGATTAATGGTAATGATGAAGACTAGGGTTTGGATGAACAACATGCAGAATCTAATGTCTCTGAATCTGATTGAAATAAATAAACATGTAGTAGTAAGAAACTAGTCATATGCCTTATGCCCTTGTTTAGTAAAAGATTTAGTGCTACAATTCTATTTGTCTGACCTAAAGAAGGAGATTCAGGGTCCAAAATTAATGAACCAGAAGTCCTAGTGTTCAATTTCTGTTGATTCCAGTTGGATTCCTGTTGATTCCAGCCAGAATCCTGCAGAATTCCTGGAATCCTACTGGAATTCCAGGATTCCGGTAGGAATCAGTGGAGGAATGGAAAGTATTGAGCTCCAACCTAACCACAAAGTTGAAGGCGACGACTACATATTCCCATACATCGCCCCAAATGGACTGATTCATCCTAAACGTGACATGAGCTACGACATGCTGCAAGGATTGCTTACCAAGTTTGCAGCAGCAGCTGGGCTGAAAAAACATTACACCACACATTGCTTTCGTCGTGGTGGCGTGCAGTACAGGTTTATGTATGCGCCTATTGGAATGCGGTGGCCACTAAGCTGGATCCGATGGTGGGGTGGATGGGCAATTGGAGAGCATGTAAGTCATCTCATTACTGGAGGTCTAAGAGCTTCATTTCTCACCGAAATGTCACTGTCAATGTCAAGGTTGACACATTGATGAAGTATTTGATGGATTCCCTACAGAGCTTTGAGGCGGGGCATGGAAACACCTTGCACCCAATTCCCATTGGTGCAGACCAGAGCTTCATGGGAGATCACATCGCTGTGGCACCTGTATCTGGTCAGGAGGTCCAAGAGTTCAAGGGAGGGATTGACCACAAGATCGACGAGCTTGTGAAAGTGATCACAGCAACGCTCTCCCATACCTGTCACTCAGACACGGTCACCCGCACGCTGGAAACGACTGTGGATCCATCGAACCCATCCATTGGACCCATGCATGTGTCACACACCCAATCGCGAGCCATATCAAGGGCTGCATCAGCTCTGTATATCTTGCCTGATAGCCCAATTGAGGCTATTGTAATTGACACCAGCGGTGGAATGTCCCCTGCGAGCTCTGAGGGGGGAACATCATCTGAGAATGGTACTGTCATTATGCCAAGTTTCCGTTGCTTCACCTTCGCAATCCCAGACCTGGGAAGAGCCCCTGGCGCGTGGTGAAGAGTCATCAAGCAGTGGGAGGAAATCGATCCTGTCACAAAGTGTGCACTGAAGGACTGGTACGAAGGGAGTAGCGCCACTGCAAGCAAGCGGAACCAACGAAAGACGATTTTTGACAAGTTTGTCAGGCGCGTGTTCAAAGCTTTGATCACCTTGCTTACACTGAAAGGCTTCGTTTTGTTCATCTTCAGATTGGGCCGAAATGAGGCGGAATTTCTTAGCAAGTATCCAGATGCAGGCAAGAGCATCCCGAAGCTCTTGGAAGCCATCCGCTGGAACAAAGGCACAACGCGCTCCAGCAAGTACGGAACTGCACAAGAACGCAAATCCAACTCTCCAAGAAGTTCACCCGACCCCGAAAACTAATGATGATTCAGCGGAATCCCAGTGTCTGGATTTGAACACGGAGAAAGGGGAGCACATACAGCTTTATAATTCTTATACTTCGTAGGTATTTTGTCTCATATACTTCATAGCTATTTGTTTCATGCCATCCGACAAGAATGTCTTTAATATTCCAAACATCTTACAAGTTGACTGCTCTCTTAACATGCTTGCTTCAACGATGAAATGGTATTAGGACCGAAAATCATTATAAGCAACAATAAAAACACAAGGCCTGTCCAACTAAGGGGGCAGAAAGGAGAAGGCAACGCCACGATGCAGCAGGAGTGCCAAGCACGCCTACAGCATGATGCGCGTGACTGAACCCTGACCTTCCCCATTTGGGCTGAATCCGGGGAATCCCCTTAAATCATCCCACATAAGTAGAAGTTTGGGGAAACGATTTTGTATATTTTATATCACTTGTCTAAGTTGAGTAACCTTTTTTGGAACAAACTGTATTGTTTTTACATGTGGGCACAAGTATAGAATTCGAAACTTAGTAGTTTTCGAAGGGAAACGGCTTTTATTGGGACTGTCTTGGTGTTCTGGGATTGCGTTCTAACTGTATACAAAGAAATGACAAGGAAACTGTGCTTTGTAGACTTTTGTAACTCCCTTGAGCTTTTATTATGCCTCTGATTCAATCCAAACTAGTCTTAAAGACTCTTCAAGCATGCGCACTTGGATTCCTTGGTAATAGTAGAAAGCTCTCTTACTAATTGACAAGACAACCTTACAAAGGCTTAGTGATCCCCACTTAACACGCTGGTTCCAGGCACATGTTAGTTATGTCTGCGAAGAAAATGTCCTTTAATTGATTACACACTTATCCACTACCTCAGATGCTGCTGGGAGTGTGACAGCTGGTCAACGCAGGGCATAATTCCTTGTGTTTCAGCCTGCGCGCATCCTCCTTTTATACTATTCCATGTTTTCTATTTATATTTACATGTCCATGCGTTGTCCGGGAGGTCGGACACATTAATACTGATTTTTAGTAAAGGTTTGAAGTGGCTCAATTGTGTGTGGTACAACTGAGCTGACTTCTTTTAAGTTTTCGTAGTGTTTTCTCTATTGTGGCGACACGACACATCAGTATTGATGTGTATGCAGGAATCGCTGTTGCACAGCAAATCGTTCATAGTCTTTCTCTTTTGGCAGACTTCGGAATATTTCATGAAGCCCATTTTTCTTGGGTCAATGATGCCATGATTTGTGATGTGTTGATGCGCGTGATGCATTTCCCCACATGACTTCTTGGATCATGCTTTGTAGCACGTGACCGAATGACTTCTCGTGTCAGGTATGCATCGAGTTTCTAGGCTCGTGCATTTATTTGTAGAAGTAATATCTTTTAATCCATAGTAAAGTGAGACCCTGGTTTGGTGTAAACTCCAACACCCTGTGCTGAGGTGTTTTTACTCTAGGACACTCTGTAGTGTACTATTTCATGGTAGTGTAGCCTTTTATTAGACTTCGAGTATATTGAAGTGATTCGGTCATGAACTGACCGCAATTCCTACTGCCTAAGGCGTGCAAATTTCTCGGATGTAGACTTTAATCGACTAGACTGGGTTGCGTCTAATAATTCTTATGATCAACGTGACTGTATTTCTACTATAGGAGGTTTTATAGGAGAAATTGCTAAAATTCGCATTTTTCTGGGTGTATTGTTACACTCCGTATCACCTTGGGCAAGGATGCTGAGTGGAAGGCACAGTTTAATGATGCAGCTATCTGGGTTCCCAGCATCATCACCTTCATTGATATTTTCATCACCAAGTCACAGTTCTACCAAACTTGGAAGCCATTGTTTTTACGAGCACAGGAGTATCCAGATATGCGAGATTGGCTTGATGACTTGGAAGATTGCCTCTGCACTGAGGATTTGTGGGGGGTTAAGACCAGTTGATCTCTGACCTTTCCTGACTTGAAGAAGTGGCTTGAGGATAAAGATCGGGAGGGAGAGCTGAAGAGACGTGATCCCAAGGGAAAGAGGAAAGCCTCAGACAGTCCAAAGAAGAAGAATCATGATAAAGACTGACCACGGGTGCAGAGAAAGCACAAGAAGTTGAAAGAGGCAAGGGGTTCAGATGAGGAAGAAGCTTCTGAGTAAGTAGTGTTATGATTTTCTTTCTTTTCTTTTTGATGTGTTTGGAGTGTAAATGAAAGAAGAAATACTGATTTGTACAATAGTTCTAGTTTCCTTTTCAGATTTACTTTTCTGCTCTTGTCATCAGCTATATCACTTGTATCCCAGCACTGGATTTTAGTCTGGCTCTTGATCTGGTCAAATCTAGTTTCATTGGCATCTGCTACCTCTTCAGGGCAATGTCCTTTTCCAAATATTCCATTCAGCATATTTAGTGATGCAATCCAGACAATCTTTGGCTCCAATATTTCTTTGGCAACTGTTCTCACAATCTCATTCACACTATTTGAGAATCCTGATTTATTAAATCTTCATTTTCATCAACAACAACGGATTTGTGGTGATGAAAACAAAGTGCAGATTTCAGGATGGATAATTGCATTGAGCAATGCACTGGTAAACAAACTTGGAAAGAAGAGGGTTGAAACTTTATTCTCTGAAAATGAACTTGCATGAGAGCCAGATGAAAAGGCAAAAGTTGATCTTCTTGCTGGAAAATTTGACAAGCTGGCTGGCTGCTTGAAACTATCAACATTTGATGAGAAGGGGGGTTATAAAGGAAAATTACTCCCTCTATCACACAGCAAGATAGAACCAGCTTATGTCCTTTGCCCCCCTTCATTTGCATGTGAAATTCAGAGTTGTAGTCCAAGATCATTGCATCAATCTACCAAAAGTAGTGACATACCATTGGTTACTTTGATCAAAGAGCAGAGAGTATACCAAGATGTCCCTGTGCTTACAGGAAAGTGTCCAAACTGTAAAACATTATACACAGCCAATCATGAAAGATTTGAAGATACATCAACTATTCAAAATACTTTGAAATGAGTCTATCTTAACTCAGCCAAATATTTAAAAATTGGCCAATCAATCTGGGCTGATCGTGGATTTGCAATGGCAGCTATAAATGCTATGTATAACTTTCATGCTTCAGCACCTGCTTTCTCAGAGTACTGGAATAATACATATGGAACAAAAGAAATTTCAATTTCACGAGCTCATGTCTGGCAAGCATTTGTTCAACAATCTGTTTGCACAATTGCTGAAGAATCTGGAATTGATGCTGAATTTGATGATGGATTGAATATCAAAGAAGTTACTACTCAGGCATTTTCACTCTTGGGGGAAGATGGAGTCATCAGAGCTTCAGAAGGACATGCATGTGATGAATGTACTCAAAAACGCAAAGATACAAGTGATGTGGTTTTCAATAATCCAGCAGCAGTTGTTGGTGTTGATGCCACAGATGATGATATTCCTGCTTTGGCAGCAGCTCCTGAAGAAATGGAAGTTGATGCACCTCAGGTCACTTCAGATAATGAGATGGATACTGATGATATCCCAAACATAAAAATGGTTGTTCTTGATGGTATAGTTATGGGTCCTCAGGTAAATGACTTTTACATTTTGTTCATGGAGTTTGTTTGTTCACAATGATTTTTTCTAGCACTGTGCATATGAGAATTGCACTAATGACCTCTCTAACTCTCATGGTGGATCTCTATGTGATATACATCACATAATGCTTGCTACCATGACTGTAATAACCGAAGAGTAGAAAGAACACTTGCATGTCAACAGCACCAACCACAGTGGCGTAAACATACAAAGAACAGCAAACACCACAACCAGGCTGGAGTTCGCCAGATGTTACAACGCCCTGGGGAGAATAATCCTTGGGAGCCCTGTCACAGAGGACCAAATCCCCAACAACATGATGAACCAAATGAAGAACCACAGCCACCTCCCAATTACTTTCATGCTGCTAGATTCTACTGTGTTGAAACTATTTGCGCACCTTGTGGTGTTGTTATGGCATGGGCCAAGTTTCCAAAATCAGAATCACCAACCAATATTTTGAACTTTCTAGCAAAGGTTTATCCAACAGAAGAATCAAGGCCTGATTATATCTGTATTGATAAAGGTTGTCAAGTGCTTGCAACAGCAGTAGCAAATGGAAGTTGGGAGATTTGGAAAAAGACTACTGTATTGAAAGCTCGCTTCAAATATGGTCGTCCATTCTTATCATAGGCCATAACTACAAGATTTGGAGCAGATCCATCTCCAGGTGAAGGATTACAGTATTTCCAACATAGGAAGTCTGCCACTCGATGATTGATATAGTGATAGGCATCCACAATAAATCTAGCGCCTTCAGGTTTAAATTTCGTATAACAAGTCTATAACTAAGTAATCTATCGGCTTTGATTCTTGAAGGTAATTCCATCTTGCGGTGATTAAAAAACTCAAAATAGGGACAACTGTATGAACGAGCCCTTAGACGCCTTGGTCCGATAGATGACGCCAGCAGATTGCGAGGCACTGTTTGGATTCAAAGCCAAAGCCCGTGACAAACAACAAACAAGAACTGGTCAACGTATGACCATCAACGACGCGGGCTCATCGTCGCAACCCTTTGAGGCAGTAATCCACTACCCACTCGACGGCCAGGCTAGTAAAGCCCCATTGCCAGTGAGTTAATTGATGTTCCACATACCAACGCATATTGCTTATGCATTCACTCGTCTCTTCAGCACCACGCAATGTGTCTCCACGTTGACTACTTCCCAACCTCCAGCTCTTCGGCCTGCATATTGGACGCAACAGCATTCCATCGACTACCCCTTCTCAATCCCAATTTATTACCGCAATGACATCACAACATCCTCATCCTTCCGAGTCATCCCCTGCGTTGCGGAATCGCCCCCCTCAGGGTTCACCTAAAAGATGCATCTTTCACGCGACGACCCTCGTACAGGCGATTTCACGCCACTGTCACACATTATGGGCAAATGTGCATGTGCGTACAGACAGTATGAGGGCGCTCCGCCAACTCTGTCGAATTTCAACATGCTCAAACGCATAACGTTCAGCCACTCCAGCCAACGCACAACTGACTCGCTACTATGGGACTTGCGTCAGTCAGGCCAACGCAATCGGGCGCGGTCTTTGTCGGTTCGATGACGGAAGACGGGGAAGGCTTTTGCGGGATCAGGTGTCGGTCAGCCTTGGCACAGAGAGAGGTGACGAAATGGCGAAGGAAGGTGAATGGTGTGATGGAAACTAGCAAGCGGATGGGTGGGACTGCGTGGTGTATGAGCAAGTAAAACAAATAGGTATGTGGTGATGAAAGGAGGCGAGATTCGTACTCACCAACTTCAATCATAGCCCAATTTTCGAATTTGGTCGAAAATAACGATACCCTCGTCCCTCACTCCCTCCCAACGTGACGATTTCAAATACTACCTACGCGAACGTCCATTCCATGCTACCTCCCTTTCCACCACCCGCCCACCCAAGTCCCGAAACGGTTGAAGAATCGTTTTCGCATAATTTTGGGAAATCGCTTCTCCCCTCTAGGTTGCGTAGAGCCTAAGGCCGAAATTGAAGTGGGCTCAAAACATCGCAAACTTCGAGATGCGTGGCCTGCGATGCTGGATTCGGAAATCCGCGAGGAGTGCCCATGTTACGTTTACAATGCCCGTGGTTCGGTGGGTCAAAAACATGGTTTACGGTTCTTGACGATCCGTCTGCAAGCGGTGTCAAAAGCTGAAGTTGTTGAAGGTTACTTACCGATTGTGGCAACAGCCCCCTCATTTCTATGCTCCCCCCTAATCACTACGACCCTGCGACGTGTCCTTTCTCCGGTTCGAAGCATCATAATTTTTATACCCTACCCGTCGCACCACCGTTTGTTCTCTTCTACTGTCCACCCAATGTTTTCTTTGATTTTACATTAAGCGTGCACCCCGGTGCAGCGTTCGTCGTGATCTCCTTTCCAGTCTCACTGGGAGCATAGCCACACGAATGTCTACCATTCCTATTTGCTGGCAGTACGCCTCTACTTCATCCCAACTCCAACATCGTGAACATGAACATACTGGTCACATCATTGATACTTGCTCTGCTCGTCCTGATACCGATCCTCCTAGGATATTTCTTCAACACTTCCCGGATCCGTCCTTTCCTCTGGATACCAGCTGAATGCACATCCCTCTTGGGCATCTTCTTTCTCCTGAAACCAACCTCAGGTCCTTACTACGGTATGCAACTGTGCTTTCTTCCATCCAACCCCGAAGCACAATTGATCACTTAATATTTTCTACAGAAATGCCAAACATCGGCAAAATACCGTTCATCTTCACTTTTTTCCTCATCGCAGACATTTATTACAAGCTCCTCGTGTTTGCAGGGGGTGGGTATCAAACCAAAGAGGGCCCAATGGCACAAACGCTGGCGAAGTTTATCTTCGTCTATGGACAGAAGCTTGGCATTTATATCAAGGATCTTGCGCGGCTTGTGCTGCGCCTTGAACATACCTTGCTTGTCTGTGTTGGAGACCTTGGACATAGCGTTTTGTGTTTTGGGTTGGAGCTTGAGGATGATGGAGATCTGGAGTCGCAGACGCGTGCCAATATCCACCGTCGTATGACGTGAGTTGTCGAGATTTTGTGTTCGTTGATGGGTTGTGCCAATTGAGTATTTTTTTGACGAAGGACGCATCAGCGCCACTCGAAATAATTTCCGAGTGACCATGAAACTTATCAGCTTTCCTTCTTGTCATTTGCTCTTCTCGAGACCGTAAAATTTACAGTTAAACATTGATATCTGGCCTTTCAGCGTGGCGAATGCGCGTTTTCTCTCGTATGTAACACTCAGTGCGGATCTGTCCTCTGAAACGAAATACAATTACCATTCCAAGTCCATTGTCGTCTACAGGAGGACAGATAACATATGTTTACTACTAGGAATTTTCCCTAGCCCTTAATTTCATCCGAAATTGGGGGTGGTGCTGATACGTCCTTGATGGAAAACAGTGAGTAGCTGTATAGCATAGAACGGGAATGTAAGGAAAACGTCGACACTCACCTTGCACGATGGTGGTTTTTTGATATGTATCAATAATTCCAAGTCGTCGAGCTCATTGTCTAATCCACACAGCGTCCGACCGAAACCGACAGCGCTCTCAAGTAAGAGATATCGGAAGCCCAGCACATGATAAATAAGTTCCTTGAGGTGGCCGCCGAATATTCTTCCATGGATTATAAGAACCTTGAGTATAGTCGGTGCCACTTCGGTTTCAGATTGTGGGTCGACTCCTATGTATAAGAGGGCCTTGAACAAGACGTCTCCAGCGAGGAGAAAAGCGACCATTGATGCGATTTGGAGTACATGAGGTAGGGATTCTGTACGACATACGAGCTTGAGTGACTTTTATTCTGGGTTGAATAAAGTAGTGTGCGTACCGAAGATGGTACTTGAGACAACGGGAGGTTTCAGAAGAAAGAAGGCGCTTGTTAAGAAAACGGATTCTGCAGGTATGCCGAGGACAGGATGAATCTTAGGAGGGTTCAAGAAATATTGTATGGCGAGCGGTATCAGAAACAGAGCGAAGATTGATAAGGTGGCAAGTATCATTTCCGTCATGTCGAAGGTAGGACAAACTGAGGGTCATTTGCGTTAGCGAGACATTGAGCGACTGTGACACCCGATCGGAATGGAAAGGAGCCCGGGGCCCGGAAGAACCTCACGACGCCTACGGACGCATGATAGTGGCGTGAACAATTCAAGCGTTGCGAAAGATGCAAAAAAAACATGTAATTGGTGATGAAAGGAGAGTGAACGCAGAGGGATTCTCATGATGCAAAATAGACAGAACTATTTTTAGGCGAAAAGACATCCCTTCTATTCAATTGTAATGACGTCCTGCTCCATCTCTTCCTCCCATCTGTCATATTCTTCCCTGAACTTTTCCTTCATCGAAACACCCATAAACCCCGCAATTTCGAATATTTTCACCCTAATATTGGCGTTCGCGTACTCATTACCTTCGCCATTTAGGTCAAAGCAGTCCATAATGATGTTGGCACGCTCTTCTGTCAGTGTAGGGGAATAATCATGATGTGAACCTCCTTACTCGGCGGTATAAAAGAAAACCTTGACGTACCAGATAGATTACACAAGTCATCGTAGTCCACAGGATAAACTCCATCCAGGAGAATGAGTCTACCAGGAAAAGGAGGCATGGGCATGTAACATTGGCGGGGACAGCCAGGTTTCATCATGTTTCGGTACCCCGACGTTGTGAGGTTAAGACGTCGGAGTATCTCTCTACAATTCATGTTAACTTAGCATATCCAAAGAACTGGGAAAAGGTTGGAAATTCGACGTACACCTTCGAATTATATTTCTGATGCTCAGATACTTTCTTCCAATTCACTTGAATAATGTTGCTTTGGTCAGTGTTGGACATGATGGAAGTTGAGAGGAAAGGGCGCTTGTTTCAGATCGCTGAGTAATGCTTTTTGATTCCGTTGGAAGGAAGGAGTGTTTGGCCTTGTTTGGTGTTGACTGGCAGAGGCATTAGATTACACAACCTTCCTCCTACATCACACCACCTCAAGTGTGCATTCGCGTTCGAGCCATTCCCTCGTTTCACTCGGCACCTCACCACTGTTTTTCAGAAAAACGAGATCAAAAACGAGATCAAAAATGATTCAAAAACGGTAACCGTGAACGGCACTACTCAATGCCGAAGATGTCAACATACGACGCGCATCTTTTTTTTTTTTTTTTTTTTTTTTTGGGGTCAAGTTTATAGTCCATCGGGGCAGAGCCCCATGTCAGACGTTACATCCTAGTAAACTACCTATGGCCCCTAGTGCCGTTTATACCTAACCCCCTGGAGATCCCCTCATGCACTGGTGGAGGCACGCCCATGGCGATCATTCCCCCATCCAGCCCGGCACGGAAACGCCGTTTAGAGGGGCATCCGTTAACGTGGGCGGGGTAGTTACTTCGTTTCTCTATATGTTGCATTCCTTCTGTTGAGTGTTTGGTCTTCCAAGTACCCGATCGCAAGCGACAGGTACAGCCATAGGGACGAGCGTGTTAGGTAGAGAAAAAAGAGAATTTGTGTGTTTTGTCGCATGTCATGTTTCATCCGTTAGAGCTAGTGGTCTCGTCTTGTTATATCTTGTGCTTAGGGTCCGAAGGCTGAGAGGCGGGTAATGAGAAAGAAAAAAAAAGGGGGGTGAAATTTTGTGGGCGAACCTGCTGGCCGTAGCCAACTCTGCTGTCGGGTCTTGACTGATGTAAGGCTTCCTGCAAGAAAGAGACGATGTTATCTGTCAAACTTCCTCGGACTCTAAGTGGGTTACATCACCTAGTGCGTCGCCAAGCGTTGCTTTGAACCTAGTGGTCCTCCCCACATACTTGAGCAACTCCTTTATGCCATCCATATCCGTCATGATCCCCTGTAAATCCCTCGAGTGCCGGCCCAATGCCCTGTCCATGTCGAAGCGTTCGGCTGCGTATGTCTGGCATTCGAAAAGATAGTGGATGGTCGTCTCTGTAATTGTCCCATGGCCAGCCTCCCAGCAACTAGCGCAACGCCTGTGGTCTGACCTGTTAATGCGGTGTAAGTAGCTGTTAAGTGGTATGTGTCCTGTCCGGAGCTGTATGAGTAAGCTGGACTGCGATCGTGAGAGAGCGTTGCTGATTTTTCGAAACTTGTTGAAGGGGAAAGCCCGGTCGATATGCTGAAATTTTGCGAAACGAGGCGAGGCCTTCCACAGCTCGAGCCATTTGATCTTCTGGCCGTCTGCGAACTCTTGCTTCGCTGCTGCCACGCTGATGGGCAACAGTTTCTGAAGGATTGGCGGTAGCTCCTCTGGTGGACTCGACTCCCCCTGTGCCGCCCTCTTTGCCTCCTCATCCACCCTCTCATTTCCAGTGACTCCCTTGTGCGCCGCTATCCACCTCAAAGCGAACTTGGCAGTACCTGCGGTGTGAAGTCCGTTAGTACCGTCATTCATATTCTCCGTTAGTCTCATGTATTCCAGGACCAGGTACTGTCCTGGCCCTGAGTTCCTCGCTCCCATTGCCTTGATAAACGCCTGACTGTCTGAGTAAGTCGTCACCTTTGCCTTCCCCACCTCTGGTCTCCCCTGCAGCATCCACGCTGCTAGTATTGACCCTACTGTCTCGCCCTCGAACATGGTGTGTTGCTTGATCGATCCTAGGTGGAATCACAGGATCTTCTCTGGCTCCTCCATCCCTTTCCTGTACATCACCGCTGCCGCACCAACCTTTCCTTCGTAGCCCGACCCGTCCGTAAATATCTTGATGTCTGAGTTGTCGTTCTTCTCCTCCTTAATTGAATCCTCCTTCGTGTCTGCAATTGTCGTGGTAAAGGTGCTATGGTATGTTGGTGGTCGAGGTTCTGGCTGTATGGTTTCGTATAGTTGCGGCTTTATCTTGTAGTGCTCTATTAGCTTTTGAATAGGAGTGAGGTGTGTTCTTGCCAGAGCATTGCTGTATCCTCGTATCATCGCCCGGGTAGGGTGTCCAACCGGGAGTGATGCTGCTCGTACCATCGCCGCGTAGCATATATGTTCTAGCATAAGGTTAGCTGGCAATATCCCGGCATGAGCATCCAGGAGATCGTTAGCGGACGTCCGTAGTCCACCAGTGATGGCCAGAGCGGCTATGCGTTGTATCTTACCCATTGACTTCAGGGCCCTGACTGACCCACTGTTGTTCCGTTTGCCTTCCTTCTTGTACGGAGGTACAAACCAAACATCTAGGGCGTACGTCATCTTGGGGACCGCTACTGAGATGTAGAGCTGTCTCATGAGCCTGGGCCGGATACCTAAGCTGGTACGTGTTAGCCTACGAAACATCAGAATGTAAGCTGTAGCCTTAGCCATAGCTTCGTTCTCTTGGATCTTCCATCTCAGCTGGTAGTCAATATGGACTCCGAGGTATCTGTAGCTCTCCACTTCCTTGATTACCCTCCCCTCCAGGCGAAGCGCTGGGTTCGGACGGTCTGTGGGCTTCCTTGGTCCAGGCTGACAGTGCATGACGGCCACCTTGCTGATTTCAAATCTTGAGTTGTGATCTAGAGCCCAGTCGAGGCCTCCATTCCTCCTCTCCATGAAGTTCTTGAGCGCGCGCGTCGAACCCTTGAATGTCTTCGCTGTCGCTATTACCAGGGCGTCGTCCACATACCCGATTGCATCTTCCTCCAGCCTTCTCAGGGCCTCTAAGAGGTCAGCGTTGTACAGGATATACAATAGCATAGAGATAGGATCTCCCTGTCCTATGCCGTTG
>NW_001889908.1:510686-511967 GCF_000143565.1 Laccaria bicolor S238N-H82
TTGTCTTTATTTTTTTTCCTTCAAGTCTGAGCTTCCAGATTGGGATATATTTCCTCATTCATTTCTTCCGCTCCATTTCTGGCTTGACAAGGGCCTGGTTACGCGGCGTGTAAAGAAATATCCCATGCTATTACGGCCTGCATGGCTTCCATGCCAAATACGGAATGCGTCTGGGAATGGACACTAGTGGTATACACTCTTATGATAAAAACCAGACACATGCCTGGAAGGCGATGTGTATAATGCCTAGAGGTTCAATGAGACAACTCATTATTTTGTCTAGTATTTTCATTCATTAAGTTCCCTGTGTATTTCATTTGGTTTTTTCATTAAATGGCCTAAGTGATCTCATTAATATTGTATTGTGATTTCCTGCAATATTTCATTCATTATCTCTGGATATCTCATTTTGCTTTTCATATGAAAGCCTGGTGCTTTCAATATATATTTCATTCTTAGCTCCAGGACATTTCATTGGAGTTTTCATATATATATCTGGCGCTTTCATTGGATATTTCATTGTTAGCCCCAGGATATTTCATTGTGCTTTTCATCTGAATGCCTGGCGCTTTCAATGGATATTTCATTCTTGTTCCTAGGATATTTCATTGCACTTTTCATAGATATACCTGGTGCTTTCATTGGATATTTCATTGCTAAACCCAGGATATCTCATTGTGCTTCTCATTTGGATGCCTGGCGCTTTCAATGGATATTTCATTCTTATTCCTAGGAGATTTCATTGCACTTTTCATATGTGTACCTGGCGCTTTCAATGAATATTTCATTTTTAGTGGCAGCTGACCTTTCAGGGTCCAGGGTGCATTTCCAAATGTAAAATGGCAATAAAATCAGGAAAAATTAGGGCTCATTGCTGATCATCATGTTGTAACATTGTCAGGGTCCAGGGTCCAGTTCCAAATATGGTAATATATCCAAAAATAGCGGAAATATTGAATATATATATAAATGGTGTACAGAACATCAGGCACTGCCTTCAGGGTCCACTTCAGGTTCCATCCCAAAAGGGAAATATCACCTGGTTTGACCAAAAAGTGAAGAAAACCAACTGGAGAATGATTTTACCTATCAGGGTCCATGTAATGGGATGTTGGGATGATGGTCACATGACCAATTACCAAAAATGGTCAAAAAACAAAAGTTGTAGCCCTACACTGTAGCTTCCTGAATCTGTTCGAATTATGTTCTGAAGTGCTCCCGTTGTGGAGATATGAGGTAAAGGAATCCCAAAAGTGTCGTGTTTTTTTTTTTGTTTTTGCA
>NW_001889908.1:512544-533354 GCF_000143565.1 Laccaria bicolor S238N-H82
GTAGCGATTTGCCGTCCATAAGTCCTGCTCAGAGGCATTCTCAAGGAACTCCTCCCAGTGCCTGCGCTTCGCCTCTATGATCGCCTCCCCGTACTCATTCCTCGCCTTTCGTATCTCTGTATGAGATTCGTGATCTGGCGAGGCTCTGTATCTGTAGGCTAGACGACTTAGCTTCTTCATATTCGTCTTTTGTCGACTTAAGTCGTTATTCCACCACCTTTTCGAAAAGGGACATGGCTTGTTCATTGGAACCCTGGTGCGGATAGTGTCTTGTATCGCCGCCGTTAGCTCTTCCGCAGCTTCCTTGAATTGCTGCTTCGTTTGAAGTATCTGAGGGGGTGGTAGCTCGAGCAGTCGGTCGGCCAAGTTTTCTTGAAAGTCGTCCCAGTCGACAGCCCGGAAGTTGTATGATATCTTTGGAGCTATGCGTTCCTGTGGAAGGGTAATGTAAGTTGCTATGGGGAAATGGTCAGTCGCTGGTGGCCTGAGCGACGGGTCGACCTCGCATCGAATGATCAGGTCATAGATGTCTTCCGTGCACCAGAAGTTGTCAGGGCGGGAAATTTTCTTGGTGACCATGTGTTCGAGGGTCGGCTGCCCCTTTGGAAGGGCCATCTTTAAATTAAGGTCAGCTAGCAGCTCAATTAGCTTCCCCGCCTCCTCCAGTGCCGCAGGTGTGAAGAGTCTGTCATCCATTTCGTCGTCCCACATGGGATGGTGCCTGTTGAAGTCGCCTGCGAGTATTAGTTGGTCGTCTGCCCTGGATAGAAGCTCTGCCCGGTTTGTGCGTAGGTATTCGTGTGTTAGTCGAAGGGTTCTTGAATGCGTGCAGTCGTTGTATATATTGAGGATGGTCAGGCGTCCGTATAAGCCGGTTAGTTGAATAGCCGTGATGTCGTTTGTGCCGGGGATGTTGAGGATCTTCCATGAACTGGTCGCCAGGTCGGAGCTGACCCACATTATCGATCTTGTGGTTGGTGTGTCGTCCTTGTATCGGTCCACTGGTATGACCACCACGTATCCGTTGGGCGTCCTGATGTTTCCCATGGCCGTCACATGAGGCTCTTGTACCATGACGATATCCCAGTCCTTTCTCGACACTTTATTGTATAGCTCCAGGTGGGCCTTCGATGACTTGTTTAAATTGATCTGTAATATCCGTAACCTAGTTGGCGATTGTTGCAGTTGTTCAGACATGGGCAATGACTTGGGTGGTGGAACTGTCAGGGGGCGGCGAGCCGTTGCTTGAGGCCGGGGGAGCTATAGGGGATTCTGGGTTAGGAAAAACAGGAGGGGGAGACTTATCCGCTGGGGTCTTCGATTGCTGACGTGCCCGTGAATCCCTGGTGTACGGTCTTCCACTTGGGGCCGCGGGCTCGAAACCCAGTTGAGTTTGCCTGTACCTGTCTTTCTGTGAGCCTGGTTGTACCGTATTAACATGAATCTCAGCCTGTGGTACTCGGCGGCCATAGGATGGGTAGGATGGAGCCCATGTCCACGATTCCTTTGCTGGGAAAAAGGGTAGATCGTTGGCCGGATCCCTGGCGTTGAGTTCATCTATCTTCCGGAGGAGAGTTGGACAGCCGCGGTCCCAGCTTGTATGAGAGTGCGTCCTGCAAGACTTACAGTAAGTAACGTCTTGCGCTGAGCACTTACTCGTCCAATGATCCCCCCCACATGTACCGCATACATTCACCTCCTTTGCGATGATGCATTCCAGAGCGATATGGTCCCAACCTTGACACTTGAGGCACCTTATGGGCTCCTTCTTGCACTTCGCTACTGAGACCCTCTTGTGACATATTGACAGACCGTTGACTATCGCCCGATTGGCCGATTCCGCGTCCGAGAATGTGGCAATTACGTGGGCGAAACGTTGGTCTGGTCGTCTTCGTGCTGGGGGCTTGATCCACCTCAGTTTTGTCAGCGCACCCTTCGGTATGTTGTTCATTTCTTCAATCTCCCCCCTGTCCTTTTCACTGTTAGCATCCAGGTTCAGCGGCACGTAGTAGGCGACGACATTGAACGACCTCGTCTTGAAAGAGGCTTCTGTCTCCCCTAGCTCCTGCAGGAAGGCCTCTGCGTTGGCCTTGGAGGCCAGCCAGGCCACGCCGTCGTCTGTGACCATTTCTACCAATATGCCGCCGTTTTGTAGCTTCAAAGCCGACCTAATTTTGTGCTGTTGTCCTGTCGCCCTTCCCATTGCCTCTGCGAACTTGCCCACCAGAGCCAGATTGGCGCAGTTGCTGAGGCTTGATCCCTTGGGTAGGTTGATTAGAGATTGTCATTGCCTGATGTTCTCCTTCGCAGCTAGACGAGGGTTAGCATCCATTGGGGCTCCAGAGGCCGTCCTTGTCAACGCGTCCCTGTATGGGGAGCTGGCTGTGTTCCCTGCCTGTTGTGCCGCTTTTTCGACCACTGCTGCTAATTCCACTGTCTTTTCTTTCAACACCTCCGTCTTCTTCTCCAGCTCCTCCATAACCTTCTCTGTGAGCACCTCCGTGAACGTCTTCAAGTCGTTGGTCAACTCGTTGAGCTGAGCATTGGCGATATCCCTAATGTCTTCCGCCACTACCTCCAGTTCGACGTCTCTCAACAGAAAAGCGACCGCGCGTACTGCGTTAACCGCAGGGAGGGCAACGCCCGGCATGGCCGCGATCTGGAAGAGCGTCGTGGCGAGTGCACCCAAAGTGAGCAGTGCCCCCGCCGGAACCATGAGCAGCCTTCCCTCGAGGAAAGATCTCCCTTTCTCTGAGTCACCGATTTCGTGTTCGTCTTCATCTGTCTCCACCGCCCCGGTGGCTCTCGTCTTTCCTCGTTCCTGTACTTCTGTGTCGATTGGTCGAGTTTGTCGAGTGGTCGTCACTTTACCTTTTTGTGGCGGAGCCGCCTGACTTTTGGGCTTCTGCCCGGTCCCAGACATGCTCTAGCCTCTGAGGTTGTTATTAGCTGGTTTGGTAATAATATAAAAGTTTTTTGAAAGCTGTATGTAGGCCAGAATGCAAGGGGGGAGCACAATTTTAATTTAATATATCATGTTGATTTTTTTGACAAGGCCAATATGGCCAGACTAACCAACCAGGCGTGGGTAGTGTTGCCAGAGCTTGGCTCGGCTTGGCTGAGCCATGTGAGCCAAGCCAAAAGTAGCCAAGCAGAGCTGTTCTCACCACTTGGGCATCCCCAGCGGCTGCACCCCGCTTATGAGCCAGCTCCTTGATGGGATAGCTGGCTCAGCCACGGCTTGTATCCTATTTTGGAAGTAACAATACAAACAAAACCATAGCTTTGACAGTACAAGCCTTCTTACTCTGAAAATTGACCTCAATATGGACAC
Source organism: Laccaria bicolor S238N-H82 (assembly GCF_000143565.1). Taxonomy (NCBI): domain Eukaryota; kingdom Fungi; phylum Basidiomycota; class Agaricomycetes; order Agaricales; family Hydnangiaceae; genus Laccaria; species Laccaria bicolor. The sequence continues at coordinate 515,879 of NW_001889908.1, forward strand.
TGATGTAGCTAATTATTCTGCCAACTTTGAAGGCTGTCGAGCAAGAGCTCACATGTACAGAGCTGATATGTTATATATGTGACTTTTTGGTTGTGACATGTGACAAACAAATGCTGTCACACATACAGGTAACCAGATCTCTCAAATTTTATGGCCAGAAAAAGTGACAAAGAGACATCAGGGTACTTGAGAGAGTGATGGTTATCCTTTGGATTACTTCCATTCATTTATTAAAGGTTTTTGACTGTAACTGCAACACTAAAGTAAAGGTTCCTTTTTTTGGTGATGAGCTGCTAGCTAGCCATGATTTGAGCCGCTGTGCCTGAACTGGAGCCATCATTTTGGCAGCTTAGCTCAGCTCCAAGCTCCCACACTGCCCGCTTTGGGCAAAGCTGAGCGGGAGCCAAGCTAAGCCAAGCTCTGGCAACACTAGGCATGGGAACAACCTTCCATATATAGGTAAATCTATAAATAGGTAATGTGTTTTGGGATGTCAGCAGCCATCTTATCCTTTGTTTGCTGCCCCTTCCTCTACTTTTCTTCATGCTCTTACATGGGTCACAAATCCAGTCATTGATATTAAGACCCACTGGCAGTCCAACCCATGAAAAGTGGTACTGCATAGTCAGTGGTCAGGCTGAAATGACACAAAAAGAAAATGACCTACCCACAATGTCTCACAGCCTTTTTGCCCACAGATAATTACTCTGCTTTTGTCCTCTGCCTCAACTGCATCACTCTCACCTCAATTACAATGTGGACAGAAAACAGTTTTATCATCTCAAATATTGTCCTCAATCTATATCATATACCAGGCTTCTTAGATCACAAGTGTGAATAGCATAGTAAGTACTGCACTTGGTAAGTGAGGACAGCTTGCAGAACGCCTCAGAGAGCGCACTGAGCTCATCCGACCCATAGATTACCCGAAATTGGTACTTTAAATAAAAAAAATTAACGGCCTACCAGCCGAACTAACCAACCAACCCCATATAGCAGATTCAAATCCCGCTCCCCCCTTGCCAGAATGCGTGTTGCAGTCGACGAGTCGCCCAAAATTTTTTGGGGTCCTAGTCGGGGTGCCACGTGGTTCAGGTCCAAGGAAGGTCCTCGCGGGGCGTTGGGGCACCACGACGCGCAGCTTTGGCGCACCCCTTCTTTGATGCACCCCTCCAATGCGTGAACCGAACTTATCAGAACTACAAGGCTACTGAGACTGCTTCGACACGTCATCGACTCATCGCAGTGCGGCAAATCCCGCCAATCCTCAAACTTACTGCTAACCAACTCCTAACCAGCTGAAATATGACACTCTCCACTCCTATTCAATCTACAAACCACTCTTCACACAACCATCGAAATGTCAATGCCTCTCTTCCCTGAAGAGCAACTCGACTCTTCCCTTGGCTACTTCTCCGCCCAACCAGCCCAAACGCTCAAAGACGGCACATGGACAATAGCTCGCAAGCTTGGGTGGGGTCCGCGATCATCCACCTGGCTCGTCATCGGCGAGGACGATCAACACCGCGCCCTGAAAATCTTGACCGCGACTGCGACCGCCGACCCGACCGCCAAAAACGAGCTTCATTTCGTCCACAAGGCCATGGAAGCCATCACACGTGGTGTTCCCCAGCTGCTTGACACGTTCGAGGAAAAGGATGAGCGGGGGAGAAGTCACTTCTGTCTGTTATTCAGGCTTCTTGGATCGTCCGTTGAGGATCTGAGGCGAGGGAACATATATCATGTGCAGAATCTACCACTTCATATCGTCCAGAAGGTTATTGGCGATATTGCGGCACGTCTTGAAGGTCTTGCTACTCAGAACATCATTCACGGTGGTAAATCTAACTATCTATTCATGAATATTCGAGTTGAACACATACTCCCGCTTCAGCTGTAACATCCGACAACTTTCTCTTCTGGTCCGTCCAATGGGGCGTCGACGTGCGAAAAGCCCTCGCAAATGTACCGGCTGACAAGCCTGTCACGGTCCAAGGAAGCGATGGAGTTTCGTATCCTACTGTCAAGTCTCAGCCGAGTCCGAACCACTATACATGGGAATCTAAAGCGGACGATATTGCCTATGCGACATTCCATCTTGCCAATTTCGCGCACGGTAATGCCTGTCTTTTCTATTGGTTTCACGATCTTATCGTTAATAACTCGCCAGACAACTGCCACAACCCTCAACACGCCTAAAAACATTCAACCACCCGAAGCCCTCACAGGGGGTAAAATCGATCTTACATCTGATGTCTGGGCGCTCGGATGTGCAGTGAGTTTAATCCTCATCCCCGCCCTTCATCTTTTTTGGAACCCGCGCTCATCGATGATGCTTAATTAACCAGACATACCTCCTCCTCACTGGAAAGCCCCCATTTGACGCATCGTATGTCGCATCGCCTGTCAAAGTCGCACAAGAAACCCTTGGCAAACTCGAAAGTCTCCTTGCTGAAAGTGCGAACATCGCAGAGAAAGATCTCGCCCCGACTGCAAAGTTCCTCAGGATGTGCCTTTCTGTTGAAATTGCGAATAGGGCGACGCCACTTGAGCTGCTGGAAGGTGGTTGGGTTACGAGTGGGTGCGCTTGTGGGTGGTGCGGTTACTGACATAGTACTGGATAGGTTACGCGACGTCTGACAACTGGCTCCCCCGTTCAGTGCAGTACACCAATTTGACACCAATGGTTTCCTGTAAGCTTTGAAAATGCTGATTGCATACGTAGCCGTGCAGAGTTCGGACTTAACTGTACTATTCTTCAATTCTTCAATTTAAAAATACGCTCGTAAAAGCCCAGCTCCCTTTCCAAAGCATCGGACATGTTCTTTTCCTGACGCCAACCATGCCCTTCACCCTCATACAATTTAAATTCCACCACACCGTGTCTGCGCTTGATGCTCTCATAAATAGCTTCGGATTGCTCCTTTGGTACGACCCTGTCAATATCTCCCTGTAAAATCTACGCCAGCAACTCATTGAGCAGAACATAGAACAATGTTGCACGGGCGACATACCAATAACGGAACAACAATCTTATCCGCGTGGTTAATAGGGGACCTCGCTTCATATACCTCCGGTACCTCATCATATGAACCACCAATAAGCTTGTCCAAATATTTAGATTCAAATTTATGAGTGAACTCAGCGAGCATCTTGAAGTTCGAAATCCCATAGCTCGACGTGGCTGCTGCGAACGCCCGGGTGTCCGAGCTGATAGAAAGAGCGGCAAGGACTGTATACCCTCCTGCGGATTGCCCGCGAATGACAACACGCTTTGGATCGATGAGTGAGTAAGGGGGGTTGGATAGCGCGCGCGATGCGAGGATACAGTCTTCCACGTCTACAATACCCCATCGTGACGCGAGTCTCTGGGTATAGGCACGTCCGTACCCGTAGGACCCGCCGTAGTTTACGTCTAACCTGTTACGAAAGTGTGTAGTAAAATCCAGATTTGAAGTGATTCAAGCGCGTACCATCCCCAACCACGCGAAGTGAAATACTGTTTCTTCCACTCTAGCGCCTGATTCGAGAGGCCTGTGGGACCACCATGAGCATTGAGCACACAAGGGGGTAATTCCCCCTCCATGCTGCTCCCAGAGTATTCGGGGTTCTGGGGAGGATAATACACAACATGGAGCGGTTCGTCCTTCGGGGCAATCTTGAGCGTCAACGGACGAGGTATAGATATAATTCCAGCAGGGAACATAACCGTTTTAGAGGCCTTCAGTAGGGAATCAAGTCTCAGCTCCTTCAATGGAGACACCGATCCGCGGAAGATGGACTCCTCGTCGTCTAACGCATGGCCATTGAAAACGAACTCCCCCTTCTCCAAAGACACTGTACGAATAACGTTGACCACGACGAACGGGCTCTCAAGCAAAAGAGGCTGAGAGCCCCCCAATAAATCGACGAAGTACAAGATCTCGCGCCCGTCCTTGATAGCAACAAAAATGGCCTTGGTGCCTTCAGCATCTATCACAGCGTGTGGAGACCAATTCAGTGACCAAAGAGGTCGACCGAAATCTTCTGGTACGGGCTCGGGAAATAGGGCTGCGGCTTCTCCTGCAGTATACTTCCACGGATTGACGTAGCCTGATTCATCAGAGGTAAAAATGAGAGTGTCGTTATTCGCCCAGGAAGGATAGCATGCGCTGATTTTCTCCCTGACCCCTGCGACGTGGGTTTCGTTTATGATCGCGAGGATGCCGTCTGCGTTGAGGGACACGTCGCCAACGAGAATCTGGCCACCCTCCCATGGCATATCCGGGTGATACCATTGATTCCATGCGAGGCGGGTACCATCCGGAGAGAACTTTGGCAACGCGTAGAAATCGGCGCTGGAAATCAGAGGATGGATGGATTTGTCCTTGGTATTGATGATACATAACGAGGTTACGATGCCGGCAGGGGTGTCGTCTGTATGGTCTTCTAAAACGGAGACGAGGAGATGGGTGTGTATGGGGTGAGGCTCGAAATTGGCGTATCGATATGGGACTTTGTCTTGAGAGCTGAATGTTAATAAAGATATCTGTGAGAAGGTTACGACTCACCTGGGGTTACTGGTTCTGGCTGATTACCATCCGAAATTCGATAGACGCGCCCATCCGGTAAATGTGAGAAGTAAATGACACCAGCGTGAATGACCGCCGCTGATCCACCGTATTCCTGAACGCCCGTTCGGACATTCCAACCTTCCCCGACTACATCCTTGTTTGATTTGGTGTGAACGAGAACGTTACGCCCCGCCTCGGACGGGCGTTTCTCGACTTGGTAGACTTCTGAAGTAATAGCGTCGACAATAACATCTGCGATGCCGTTTGCCTTGAGAATTATGAGTAAACACGTCGCGTATTGTGGAGAACGGCAAGACGTACCCCTTTAGTTATGGCTTGCGCCGTAATAGGCGATGACCAGGTCCCATACGGCGCTGTAGAAGAGACCATTGGTATGGATCTGATGGTGATAAGCAAGAGAATCGTGTGTGGCAAACAACTACAAAGCAGCGAAAATCCCACTTTTGAGATTCCGCCGAAAACTTTAATTCTCGAAATGGTCATACCTCACATGACCTGTGGGAACGACGCCGAAGTGACGCTCGTCGCTCACAAACCAACAACCATACCACGCCGTATACCTTCCCTCTCAGAATCTCCCACCCGTCAACCTGTCTCAAGTCCAACCTGACAGCTTCTGAAACCGAAAATTATCCCAACGTAGGTACAGAAACCCCGTCCCAACTACGCAAACCACATCCAGCGAGGGTGCGAAACGATGAGTCCAACGACGAGTGCTCAACCACGCCGTGGACGATAAAAGCTGCCAGCGCTGAAGAGAAGCAATCGGCCGCCCGACGCACACGACAGGACTTGGACACGGCCCCATCTACGCAAGTCCGACACCAACGACAAACATATACCAGGACGAGTGAATTCCAAAGAAGCGCGGAGGATATCTAAGCGACCACGACGCGATTCACTTGGCATGGCGTGGGATAACACCCTTCCAGGTGGGAAATGGTGGGGCTGAGAAGCTAGGGGATCCGAGTCGCGACTGGTATGTGGACCTCCCCGCTGTTAAGAACGTTGCTCTAGTCAAGCTCCAGTGGCATAGGTATTACAGATAGATATTTTGTATTGCCAATATGTAGTAGTTACTGTATTCCCTTGTAAATATTCTTCATCTTAGAAATATATCAGTGCCAAAGCGATCACTTATTTTACGTACTTATGACTTCGCGCGATACGCGTTTGGGCGCTTGTTGGGTGCAGCCTTTGGGCCGTCATCACGTGATGACGCTCCTTTTTAAGAATTAAGGTTTTCGGCGGAAAGTGATCAACTCGAAAATCCCACAAACTCGATTGCTCTTGCGCTTGCTCAAAGTCATTTTGCTGCTTTGAAGTTACCATATTCTTATCTAAATTCACTCTTTCAACGTTCAACGTTCAACGCGCAATCTCAGGAGAAGTGAGCATGGATAAAATAAGATAAGATTAGAATCACGTGCCCCTGCCAGCGTCCAGACTTTGAGTCGTTCATTCAACACCACGATGATCCACCTTTTCGGCGAAGAGAAACGACGAAATATTAATCTTGGCGGGGCATCGAAGGTCGCGAGTCAGGCCGAACTTCTTGAAGCAGCGCGAGGACGACGTAATGAACGGTGATGCTGCTGTACGAATTCAATCGTGGTGGCGCGGAGTCAGAGAGGCGAGGGAGGTCAAGATAAGACTGAGGGGCGCATTCGAAAGGGATGTAGCTGGCCTGGATGGGTTTAGGTGTCTGGTCTTGATAGGGGGCAAGGATGAGGAGGCGCTGGGTATATGGTCAAGTCAGATGGTGCAAGACGGGGAAGGTGAGTGGCTTGTAAAGCATCTTTTTCACCGCAACTTACTCTGTCATAGCACTTTTGTTTTCCCCGGCCTTGCAAGGGTCTGGGGAAAGCTGGTTAGTGCTCATACGCCAGGTCAGTTTGCTATTAGTGCAGTCGACTTCGAGACATCCACAGCACGCTCTCCAGCTAATTTATCAAGAGATTCTCACCGTTTCTTATCTTTAGATCATTGTACGCACCATCACACATTCAAGTCCTCAACCAACTACTTTCCTGCGAATCGACGAAGCGCGTATCAGGGCCACCAGGCGTGTATAGCCATAACCAGTTATCTCTTGGAACGCAATTTCTACACATTAATATCCCAGGTCATCCGACAGACAGTAAGCCACTTCTTATACTCAATTTCACCGATTTCACGTTCGTCTCTAGCCTACGCAATCCAAGATATCCCCTAGCCTCATTTCCCTCGTCACGGCGCCACTCGCCACTTTCCCCTCGCCCTCCCCGTGCATCAGCCCCATATTCACCCACATTTTTACCATTCCGCTTCTCCCAAACCGGATCCCACTTGACTCGCTGTCTCGTTTCATAACCCACATCCCATTCTCGGATCGATACGTCCTAGAGCAATATAGCGCCTTAATAACCAGTTCCACGACTACAGAAGACAAAGTTCACCTCGTGGCAAACCTGCAAACCTATGTTTATTGCCCCTCACTACTCGAAACTCGGTGGCCGCTCTCTGTCAATGTATCTCCGTTTCCTTGCAGTCCATCATTCGTGGAGGTGGGGTAAGGAGCCCGGTGGAGGTAATAGATGGTAATAAAAAGATGTTGTGTGGAAGAAGTGGAGAACACATTTTCTCTCTCTCTCTTCTTCGCCGGCAATGGATCACAAGCCCACGGAAAAGGTCGTCGAGACCACTAGCATTGTGGACTCCGACGCTCCTTACCATGCGGAACTATACGATCCCTCCAAAGAGTCGATCTGGACGCGACTTGGAGTCAACTTTGAAAGTTTCAAGCGCGCTCCGGGCACCACTGGGTACGTGCTTCATAAGGCTCGCGTCGATCATGACTTACTTTGATTTCTATTAGTGGTCAGGTCGTTGCCGGTGCTAGCAATGTCCAGGACCTCGAAAAAGTCGTGGCTGATGCCCCGATGCTTCAACAAAAAATGAAGCCCAGACATCTTCAGATGATTGCTGTCAGTGCGTTCGATCTTCCCTCCGATTTTTCGAGTGCTGATTCCACTCACTTCAGGCGGCAGTATTGGTACTGGTCTATTTGTCGGTTCCGGCTCTGCGCTCCATCACGGAGGGCCTGCTGGAGTCTTAGTTGCGTGGCTTCTCGTTAATCAACGTCACACAGGTAGGTCTTTTTTCGAACACGCTTCAACGAGGATCTAACTTCCCTTCGTTTTCTTCGGGCTCTCGGTGAAATGTCTATCCTTTATCCCGTCTCTAGAGGCTTTTACACTCCGTCCGCTCGTTTCTTGGACCCCGCTTTTGCCTATGCCATGGGATGGAATTGCGTCTTCCAATGGGCTGTCGTCCTTCCGCTTGAGATCACTGTCGCCGGGACAACAGTTCAGTACTGGGGCAAACATATTATGCCTCTAGCTGAGTGGATTACGATCTTTTATGTGGTTATCAGTGAGCCCTCTCTTTCTTTTTATCCTAGTGCGATCATCTTGCTAAGAACCATCTCAGTTATCGCTAGCGTCTTTGGAACACCGGGTTTCGCCGAAGAAGAATTCTGGTCGTCATGCCTCAAAATTTTCGTTGTTATCATGTTCATTTTCATTGGCATTGTCTGCATGTGTGGCGGCGGCCCCAAGGGTGGAGAGTATGATCACTACATCGGCGGGACATTCTGGATCCTGGCCCGTTCACTGCTGGTTTCAAGGGTATATCCGCAGTATTCGTCACTGCGGCTTTCTCGTTTGGTAAGGCGACTTTTGGTTGGTCTGGCTGCTTCTGAGACTCCTAATCCACGTGAGACTATGCCTGCTGCCGTGAAGGGTACCTTTTGGCGTATCGTAAGTCTTGGCTCTTTGATCCCTGAATGCCTTTATTGATTTATTGACGCCTTGGGATAGACGCTCATTTATGTCACCTCCCTGATCATCATCGGCCTCCTCATCCCCTGGAATGAGCCTCGTCTGCTTGGTGAGGGAGGAGCCGCCGCATCACCTTTTGTCATTGCCCTCGACAGTACTAGAATCAAGGGTCTCAACCGTGAGTTCTGTTTTATTAAAGATGCAACGTATACATTTAACAGGAAGCTCTTTATAGATTTTGTTAACATAACGATCTGCATTTCGGTCCTTTCCATTGGACTGTCATGCGTCTACGCTGGATCTCGCACACTGACGGCCCTCGCAGAAACTGGCTACGCCCCAAAGATCTTTGCGTATGGTGCGTAGGCTCTCTAACCTCAAGACTTATCTCAAGACCTTCTATGCTCTATTCACATAGTTGACAAGTCCAGCCGACCTCGAATCATTCTCGTCTCACTGGTCATGGTCGCCCAATTTTACGTGGTGCGTTGTTAAGATCCGGATTAAATGATCGCTCAGCGCCTTTGACACACGTTTTCGTAGGCTCTTTGGCCCGCTGGCGGGATGTCCAGCGATCCTAAAGAGGTCGCGATTAATTTCTTCTGTACGTCAATTTCGCCGATTCACCCAAATATTGTCTTTGTCTGAGCACTCGTTCTGGACAGCTGCGTACCTCGCTTTCCCCGTGATGATTATCTTTTACATCATTGGTTTCGCCTGGAAACGCACATGGCCTCTACGAGCTTCCGAGATCAACCTTGACCAGGGTCGCAAGTCATGGCTTACAGCAGGTGGTGATGCCAGAACCACATAGCATTTTTAGCCTAAAATTTACTTCGCAGAGCGTGAGTACATTGTTTTTGGAAGCATTCAGCGCTACAACGCGTCGGTTAGCTCACGCGAAAAGTTTCCAATCCTATCATTCCAGCAGGCATATATCCTTGTGCAAATGGGGACCTTCTAATGATATCAGCCAACGGCAACTGAACTTGAAGTTATAGGGCGAGTCGTGACTCACCAAGTTTCCTGCCTTGTATGCTACGAGTTAGCTGTACGTATAAGTGACCGAATGGTTCAAGTTTTTCAAACCTAACCAAGCCTCAAGGTCTTCGCTCGCATCAGAGTATAGAATTCATTCGCAGTTCCGTGTTGTTAGACCGGTGACCGTCTGTATATGAAGAAAGTCCTGCGTATATCGAAGTTCTCATATACAGGCTGGTCACGAGCCTACCGTGTTGTCGCGAGGGGCAATTTGTCAGAACGTTGAACCCGCTGGGGCTCTGAGAATCTGAGAATCACGCTCACGCTCGGCTTACCCCGAACACTCCAATGCCAAACAACCCACACTACACCACGTCGACACCATGGAGACGAACTCGATCGATGACGCTGAGCTCGATCGACAACACCTTCTTTCTCTATGCGCCTGAGGCACCCGAACGTTTTCCGTTACTCATCTGGCTGTGAGCAATGCCAGTGAGTACTAGGACTCGGAGGGTAGGACCATGGGCTAGCCAGATGGGTCAGTACAACACTGCCAGACCTGGGGTTTATTTTTCTTCCTTCTACCCGCTCTCGATCCTCAAGCATGCCATGCCGACTCCCAAGTGGCTCAAACCATAACCTGTAAATTTTCAATACAACCCACCTCATAAAGGATGGGAACCTCGAATTTTTCAACGACTGCTTGTTGCTCGGTATGTACATGCTTTCCTTCAATTTTGACTCACTTACCCATTCGATAGGCCCAGATGGCTGAGAACTTGCCACGGCCGAATATCAACCTCCGGCCAACACCACGGGCTCAGTGCCCTGAAAAAGATTGTGGGCGACCAACTCTGGGGAAACTCACACTTTGTGAACACCCAACGGTCATAACGAACTGGGGCCGCTATTTTCAAAAGGTATGGCCATGCATGTTGCGACATCCTTATGAGATACTAACACTCACCTTCTAGTGCACCGCTCCTGGCTGCCCGGGTTTCTTTTGGCATGACGAGCGGACACCTGAGGACAAGATCCCCGAAGCCGTTCGACTACATTTCGTCTATCGAGAGTCTGTCTCGGCAACGAGAGAAGGACTTACGTGCGGCAGGGACAAGTGCACGCGGCGGGCAAATGTGGACTGTGAAAAGTTCCCCCAACATTGCGCACCGTGTTGCCGAAATCTAGGAGGGTGTAGGGTACATGGGCAGAAGGATCGTCTGGTCTCTTCACAGCCCCCTGCCTCACAGCCCCCCTCTTCGCAGCCCCTTTCTTTGGAACTCTCCTCTTCACAGCCCCCCTCCTCGCAGTCCCCCTCTTCGCAACTCTCCTCTTCACAGCCCATTTCTGTTGTTCCTGCCACCGTTGCTAATGGTACATTCTGAATTGATTCACTGTCTCAAATTACTAACTGCAACACCAGTGACTACTCCCACTTATGCTCGCCCATTGCGCGACGACTATGCGAGGCCACTTCTTGACGACCACATCCGGCGAAATGAGTCAAACAAAAAGATCACGGATGACCGACAGGCAGCTGACGATTTGAAGAACAGGATGCAAGTAATACTGTGGAATCGGGTATGTTTCATTTATAATTTACTCTATCTGCACTCATACTAGTCACGTAGCGCGGCGAGAGTCCCATTCGCTTCAATCTCGTCAACTCTCGCCCAGGGACCCTAGTGCCTAGTGCACACACCATCTTCATGGAGTGTATCAGCCACTCTACATCGATTGAAGTGCTCACCCGACTCCCTTCCTCTTCCCGGCCTGCGGAATGGTTGATGCAAGATGTCACGTGCCCTATCTTAGCTCCCTCAAGCTCTCGCATTCTCATGCGAAGGCCTTTTTTCAAAGACGAGGATTGCTCTGGCATTGATGAAGAGTTGTCCTATTTTATAGGTGGGACTTCAACCGACGCTGTCGCCACTCATGTACCTGCCCGGGCAACCTCCGTGCCCCCACTCTCCTTTTCTTTGCGTTCCACTGGGACCCTTGCCCCTGCCGTGTCGTCATCGAGTATCACAGTCACCATCCCCAACAAAACTGTCCCTCACGAGACGTTCCCCCTTGCATACACGGTCGATATGGCAAAGGGTTTGGATCTCATGGGAAACTTTCACAATGACAACGACATCCGCAACGCCTTCGCGATCCACTTTCCGACCTGCAAGTATGTGCAATCGACATATTACCGGCACAGAAGGCACTTCAAGCAGGCAAAGAAGCTCGACATCCTTCAGACATATATCAATTATGGTCGCACGGATGAAGGCTTGTGGGTAAATCTAGTGGTGGAGCTTTCAAAGTGTACGTCGTTCGCCTTCAATCTTGTTCAAGAGCTAATGTAACATACACTACAGTACCTGCCACAATCTCTGCACCTGCATCGTCCCTCCCCCTTGTGGAGCCAACTTCTCCACTCCACACCCCACTCGTCACGCTGCCTGCAGCTGATTCAACCCCTGACCCACCTGTGTCCTCTGCTGCTTCGGTGGCGGGTGATGATGATGACTGGACAATCAGATCTGTACAAATGGAGTGGTACGAGGAAGGACCTGATGGTTTGGAGACGAGGTCTACTGGCAAAGAAGTATCCATGATATACTTGTACAGGGACTGTATGAGTGGTTCTCGCAAGACGATATGACAGGTATGTTGGGAGGTAGTCCTAGCGAGTCTCAACTGAGTCCTATCATCTTTTAGATGGTTGGCGATCATCCCACCCTTGGAACGGAGATGACAACCTTCGCCATCAAGAGCATCCACTTACCTGGCCAATGGTGGAGCCAGTCTGGGAGTAAGTTGCACGCTGTATGGCATGCAGGTGCGAGGATGGAGCAGTGCAGACTCCTTGCGAAGAAATTCCATTTAAGTCTAGCAACTAGAGTTGGATTGACGAAGAAGGGTATGTTGGTTCTCATGTACTAATCCACTGGCTGGCCTCTCACTTCGATATATAGACTTTGATGTCTTACCCACCTATCTCTTCACTTCGGGGGATGTGTGGTGTGTGGTAGCCCAACTATGGAAGACAGGTGTTCGGTACAGCAGTGGTGGGGAGGCTGTGTCAATCATGAAGCTCCGTCATCCCCAAGCCTATGACGCGCTCATTGCATTTAGTCATTTCGTGTTTCACTCCACCGACGGTGCTCTGTTACATGTTGATTTCAACTGTAAGCTCTTTCTTTGACTTCGTTGCATCAAATAATAGCTCATCATGGATTAAGGTATATGGACCCTCCCTAGCTAGGTGTACATTGTTGACTGCCAGACCCATGCCAGGTATGTCATTGCTATGGTCCCTTACATTCTTCTGACCATTACTTTGACAGTGAACATGATTGCGATGGACATAATTACCTTGGCAATGGTGGCCAGGTAGCACTAGACAACTTCACGAAAAGCCATGTTTGCAATTACCTCTGTACTAGCCTGGGCCTCGTACCATTTTAGTTACTGATAAAAATTACTTGTTTGTTTAACCATAACTCATTCATTACAAAAATGTACATCCAGTACTAGCAGTCAGGAAACCATGCCTTCACCGGAACATGCCATGGATGGTGTCCCTTTGAATGTAACTGCGAAATGGTATATCGATTTCTGTGTTTGATCATCTCATCAAGGTAGAAATTAAAACGTGTCACCTCCATATCACGAAGAATTGCCTGATACCCCCCAAGCCATACATTGGTTTGCTCGCAAATGGAAGTATTAAATTTCCACTTGTTGTTTGCATCGATAAGCTCCGGAAATGCTGCAGGATTGCAATGTGTTTGACAATGGAGGTCGGACTCCTTGTGTTTGGTGTTGAAATGGAAGACATCGACAGGCATGGCTGTGTCTTTGAAATGCTTGTCACCTATTACACGTTGATGTGCGACCAACTTGCAGTTGTTGTCAAAGATGAAGTACTTGGGAGTAGATTCAGGTGTCGGAAACGTAGCCTTCACAAATGTCTAAGGAATGGGGTTAGTACCGAAACACCTGGCATGGGAAGGGGAAAAAGTGGCATACATTGACAGCAGATATAGCTTCTGATCCAAAGAATGTCACTCGCGAGAGAATGATGCCACAAGGGCGCATAATCAACTGTTCATTATGTGTTCGTCACCTTCCAAACATGGCTCGTAGTTTGCGGTTTCCGGTTTCTGGTTTTTCACCACAACTCATGTTGTCTTCCTCCATTGTTGCTTCAATGATAACCTCGTCATCGCCTTCGCCAGTGTCCAGGTCCAACAGTATTGAATTTACAGGTATGGCTCCTGCTTTTTTGAGTTTTGCGCGTAACTGAAATATGGCCTTTCCACGTCGAAAGTACGCCTCCTCAAGCACACGATGCTCGGGATCGGTACAGGTCTTGAAGCTGACCTCAGATGCTGTGACACAATCAACTACTGCGCACTGGAAGTTCAGGTGGTTGTGCTGAGCACAGAAGCAATTTCTGTGGTTCACAAGAGTGTCTTTACAGTCATGCACTGCACAGCAGGGGTGGCCAATCGTATCACCATCACAAACAGCTGCCTGCATTTTCACTGTAAACTTATTGAGTCCATCAGAGCTTGCAAAAATAAGTAAGAACTGACTCAGCTTCCCACTTTTGTCCTTGAAGACAATGAAGCACAGATTGCAGGCATGGGGATATTGCTCTTGTCCGATACCCTCTATGAGATGATTGCGCTCCTGAAGTGCAGGGGCAAGGCGATCCTTTTGTGAGCTCTCGTTATGGGGAAGTTGCAGAATAGTTCGTCTTTCTGCTTTCTCAAGTAGAAGAGAATATAGGAAAAACCCGTTGAGTACATCCACATCTTGAAGTGACAGTGAAGTCTGCCAATCAACATTTGCTTTCTCGTATCTGTGATAATTGGACTGAAAGGCAAGTTTGTTGTTGAGAATGTGGGCATGGGGAACACGTAAAGAGGTGTTGTATATTCGTGCACAATTTGATGATGATAACCTACAGAACATCCAATTGAGAACCTGTATCATCATAGAAGCTAGACAACTTACCAACCGAAAACTTTCGTATTTGCAAAAAACTCAAGCAAGGAGCTCTCAATGAAGAAATGTTGAGCAACCTGTATCACATCAGGTACGTCACCATAGTAGGTGCGTGTATTTGAAGAGTTGTGGACAATGTAGTTATGGTGATATCGGCGTTTACATTCTATTTGCAGCAGATTAATGGAAGTAAATTTTGCATTGAGAGATTATAACATACTGCGGCAATAAAGAGAAGTAGTGTAGATGGGGAGAGCACCACTCGTTAATGTGAATAGGGTTGCCTGGTGGGTGACAGGCTCCCCAAGTGTCAAGATGTCTGAATCCACTTCTCGACGATTGACACAGAAAGCATCTTGGCATGATCGGACAGGTGGATACAGATTGCGGTACACTGTTTCACAAAGTTAGAGTAATTTTGTCAGTTGTAAGCAATTTTAGAGTACTCACAAGTTCCAAGAGTCAGAGAAAATTTATTGTATATAGTGATATCTTCCTCCTTGGCTTCAATTGCACTTAGTGTTTGAAAGTCCGGTTCGGTCCGGTTTTTTGATGCCCAGGGGCGTTAACCGTAACCGTAACCGGTCTGCCTTTTCCCCAGAAGTCAAAAGACCAGACCAGACCGCAAAAAGACCGCAGACCGCGGTTTTTTGCGGTCTATAGACTGGTTTCGGTCTGCATCAGTTTTAACCGGTTTATGACCGGTCTTTAGGCCAATATTTTAAGATTATGAATCGGTAAATTTATTAACATCTCTAATAGCTTCAAAACGAGCCCAAGAACGTTAAATTCCGTTAGGAATTGGTGCTTCTATAAAATAAGTCTGGTACATCTATTATTCCCAAAAGTAATTTACATTTTAATTCATATCTCTCTCGTTTTTTTACCAAATCGTACGTTCTTTGGTGCGTTTTAAAGGGTATTTAAGGGGCTACAAAAGACCGGTCCAAACCGGTCAAGACCGGTTCACGTTAACCGGTTTTTTTGCGGTCTTTACATTTCAAAAATAAAAGACTGTAACCGCAGGTCCGGTCTTTTGCAGTCTTGGTCCGGTCTGGTTACGGTCTTTTTCCAGTCACGAGACCGGACTTCCAAACACTAATTGCACTTAGCACTCCCCAGATTGAATATCTGAAGGTAGACCAGAGAGCTTCAATTGCAGAACTATCTTCTTGATCCATAGCCCCCATAAATACTTTGACAATCTTTGGGGGAAGTGTAGTTGGAGGAGCACGCTTGTCTTGCATCTGAGACTCAACATATGGTCGAGCAAGTTGTGCCAGTCGGAAAAAGCGAGGAATCATGTGGAAACCAAGTTTGTAAAGACTTGGAAACTTGAGCAGAGCTTCGGCTGTGGACTTTATATCCATGGTTTAGCGTAGATCCTTTTGAAGTGGCAAAAGCGGAGAACGCGACGCGACGCGACGATAAATGGTCACAGAAAGTGACATGTAGTGACACCTCGATGGGAGGTTCTCTTCCGAAATTTCGCATTTTTCTGTTCCTCAGGACACCGGTACTCATAATTTTAATGTAGATTGACTTAAAACTATGCTTAGTTGCGTAAAGTGCATTTCTGATAGTTTCAAGCTTCTTCCCCCGGGGTACAGAGGGTGAACTATGTTCTTATTGACTTTGTTTACTAGTATTGAACAACAACTTCCACCACCGGCCAATTGCGGTCATCAGGTGATTATTCTCAGGAGAATATTCTCTCCCAGTCGATTCAACGCCCTCCAATTTGTTGACGCGTCGGTCACCTGACAGTTAATTATTTACAACTCTGCTTCAAAAGGAAAATCAAGATCTGCTAGGACCAACTCTAATGGTGAAAAAAAAAACACTTCAAGGTTGCAATACGCCAGATTACAAGGATATGGACCCCTCAATTCAAAGGCGCTTTGTATTCCTGCAACTTCTAGCCAACTTCTGGCAATATGGGGGCGGTGCGAAAATAACATGGGCGTTGGCACAAAATTTCTTCATTCTCGCCCCATCATCGTCCTGCATCGTTCCCTAAGAGGCCTTCAGTAATGTCGGCGTTCTTCCAGATAGATACATCTCCTCAACTCGATGCAATTCCTCATTGTCACATCCTTTCTATAGGTTTATCCACTTCGTGAACCGCAGCGCCCACATGTCTGCCTCCAGTGAGTCCTGACCTGGAAAGACAGGTCAACAGAATGGACTCCGATACCACTCAAGTTGGGGAAGACTATGCCCCTGGAGACTGGAACCCAATTGAGAAGGCTCCTCCCCGATTCAGTTGCGATCAGGCTTCGCTTGCAGACAATCCTTACGATTATGTTGGTCTCTAAGTTGCAAGGTCTTCATGCGCCTTTTTGACTCTTCCGACAATTTTTAGGCTTCTTCTAAACGAAGTACACCTTCTAAGCCACACTCTCCGTTTCCCCCTTCTCAGGCGGAGATCCAGGAACAGGTTCGTCGACGCCATGCACCTTGCAGATCCCACTCAAAACCTCTCTCTAGACTGGCGAGAAACCATGGCGCTCCGGTGATACACGGCGCTATGATATGCCAAAGAATGGGGATGGGTGGCAGAATAACGCAATGGCGGAAAAGTACGACAACGAAATGTGCGATGCCTGGAAAGATGAGGTGGATAAGTTGTTGATCTTCGTATGCCCAGGTTTGCTGCTGAACTAACACAGAACAGGCTGGTCTCTTCTCAGGAGCCGTAACCGCTTTCACTACCCAATCCTATCAGTGGCTAGGCGAACAATCCCAGGATTCTTCAGCCTGACTTCTCAGCTTCATCGCAACACAACTCGCAAACTCTACCAATCCCTTACCACCATCCCTTGCCATCCCAGAATTCACCGTCACTCAAGCTCAAATCCGGATCAATGTAGTCTGGTTCCTCAGTCTCACAGTCAGCCTGACAACTGTGCTAGTCGGTATCCTGTGCCTACAGTGGCTCCGGGAATTCCAACGCGACGCAGCCCTCCCTCACAAAGATGCCGTGGCCCTTCCCCAAATGCGATACGAGGGACTGATCCAATGGCACGTCCCCGACATCCTCTCCATTCTCCCCCTCCTCCTCCTCCAACTATCCCTCGTCTCTTCTTC